>NW_026019930.1:4009759-4306039 GCF_900185275.1 Solanum verrucosum | reverse complement strand
GACTTTTCGTAGTGAACATATGTCGGATATACTCGGTCAATCGGTAGATGCAATATCTTTGAACAGTTGAGCTTTGGTGTATACCTAGACAACCATATGTAACACAATTAACTCTTTACCTTTTATGGTTCTTATGGATGTGTTCGTTTCAGCCATGAACACCTCCTAGTTTCATAAGTGTATAGAGAATAGGCTTTTGACATAAAATTATCTTCGAAGCGGCTTACACTTAACACTCACATAGGTGATTTCTAAACGTGTCATCTTGTATATACACTATTTGGTCAAATTTGCCAAACTTAGCAAATCATTAAAAACTTTAAGCTTTATTAACTCATTAACAACCCTTAAAGTCTTAACCTTGTTCTTGAACATTGTCTTCATCATGAGAATTGATTGAGTTGATTCACAATGTCGAACCGTCAGTCACAACTTTGTTTTTCTCCTTTAATCTATCTCTTGGGATCTACAATCTACTAGATAGAGTTACCGCCATGCTGACTTGTCCTAAGTCGTAAACTCATTCCCTTAGATGATCTTTCAACTGCCTCTCTCACTAGGCCTTTCGTTAGTGGATATGACACATTATCGCTTGACTTTACAAAGTCAATTGTGATAATTCCACTAGAGAGCAATTGTCTTATGGTGTTATGTCTCCGTCGTATATGATGAGACTTCCCATTGTACATGACGCTCCCTACCCTACCTATTGTTGCTTGACTATCACAATGTATGCAAATAGGTCCCACAGGTTTAGGCCAGAATGGAATATCCTCTAAGAAATTATGGAGCCATTCAGCTTTTTCACCGACCTTATCTAAAGCAATAAATTCAGATTCTATTGTGGAGCAAGTGATACATGTCTGTTTGGATGATTTCCAAGAGACTACTCCTCCACCAAGTGTAAACACAAAACCACTTGTGGATTTTGCTTCATTTGACCCGGTGATCCAATTTGTATTACTATATCCTTTAATCACGATAGGATATTTATTATAATGCAAAAAATAGTGTTGTGTAAGTTTCAGATACCCCAACATGCGTTTTATTGCCATCCAGTGAGTTTGATTTGGAATACTAGTGAACCGACTTAGTTTGCTAATAACACATGCTATATCTGGTTGCGTACAATTCATAATATACATCAAACTTCCCAACACTCTGGCATATTCCAATTAAGAGTCACTTTCTCCTACATTCTTTTGAAATGTAAAGCTTAAATCAATTGCAGTTTTGACAACATTGAAATTCAAGTACTTGAACTTATCCAATACTCTTTCAATATAATGAGATTGAGATAATGCTAGTCCCTGAGCATTTTTGAGAATCCTGATCCCTAAAATAAAATAAGCAACTCCTAAGTCCTTCATATCGAACTAGCTGAACAACATGCGCTTAGTAACATTTATATCGTCAATATCTTTACTCATTATTAACATGTCATCAACATACATACAAACAATGACTTCATGATTCGGAAAGTTTTTAATGTAACCACACTTATCACATTCGTTAATCTTGAATCCATTTGCCAATATTATTTGGGAGCTTGCTTGAGCCCATAAAGCGACTTCACAAGTTTGCACATTTTCTCTTCTTTACCAAGAACCATAAACCCTTCAGGTTGTTCCATGTAAATTTCTTCCTCCAACTCTCTATTTAAGAAAGCTGTCTTTACATCCATTTGGTGGATTTTAAAGATCATGCACTACTGCTAGTGCTATTCACAACCTAATTGATGTTATCCCTATTACTGCAGAGTATGTATGAAAGTAGTCCAGACCTTCCTTTTGTCTTTATCCTCTGACTACAAGTCTAGCCTTATATTTGTCAATAGTCCAATCGGCTTTCATTTACCTTCTAAAGATCCAATTTGATCGTAAAGGTTTATTTCTTCGTGGAAGATCAGTCAATTAACAAGTATGGTTACTTAAAATTGATTCGATCTCACTATTGACTACTTCTTTCCAATAAATTTACTCTGACGAAGATATAGCTGCTTTAAATGTTTGAGGCTTATTTTCGAGCAAAAATGCCACAAAATCTGGTCCGAAAGTAGTGGATTTCCGTTGGCGATTACTACTGTAACACCCCGTATCTTAAACAGACCAAAAATGCAGATTTTGAGAAAATGCAGGTGCAACCCACGGTTGCCATCCACGGATCGTAGGACAGACCACGGCCCATGCTGGTGGTCCGTGATTCACCACTGCAATCCCTCCCCAAAACCAGCTCAGAAAAATTGGCTATGTCTCTACCCAAGGACAGACCCACGATCCATTGGTTAGACCACAGTTCGTTGTTTGTGTCCGTGGATCGAGGCCCCCTTTAACCATCCTTTGACACAAACAATAGCCACCCAGCATGGACCGTCGTTCGATCCACGGTTCGTAGGTCTGACCGTAGGTTAGGGTCAACAGCTAGTTAGATGAAAATTGTTGAGTAGGTCAAGTTCAGATGGTCATAACTCTTAGCACAAAAGGAATTATGTGTCCCATAACCTATTATATGATAGATAATTGAATCCTCTTTCCAACGCCACCAAGTTTGCTAAAATCTGAGCTCCGAGTAAAATGTTATAATCCTTTTAGTGAAGCCCTGTCGGGCAGACTTGTCGTACAACTCCAATCTACGGACCATAGATTGAACTACGGCCTATAGGTCCAATCCGTCGGTCACTCCAACAGCAGTTAAGTCAGGGGTCTTTTGGTCTTTTTTGATTTCATTGGACCCCTAAGATACGTCGTTTAGACTTTAAATTATGAGGTTTTAGTCAGTTTAAGCCTAGATACATAGCTAGAACTCACCTAAGTCAAATCAATCTTCATAACTTAGAAAATTTGAGGCATAAGAAGAGAAAGAGGCGACCAACCCTAACTCCAAGAACGTAGTAAGTTTTCTTCAGTTCCAGCCCAGAAATTAAAGGATTTCTCCATGAAATTCGTCACCAGGTATGTGGGATTTCACTAGTGGGTTCCTTCCACTCATTAGGTCCCTAGAATTCAATCAGTTTCTTGATTCTTTTACTATGAACAGACCTAGGGTTTCTAGAATTTCAGGAGATTATTATGAATTACTTATGAATATGTCCCAAATCAGATTATCATGTTTGTACTCAGTTTATTATATGAATTCCACAACCCTAGCTATGTATTTCTTTAGTTCTTGAATTACACATGCTAGGTAAGATATTTCAGTTATTCAGATATACTTGCATCGGTTTTGAATGCCACATTATTAGTATATTTCAGCATAAACTCTGTTTTGAGTTATAAATCTTGAGAAGCTTTTTTTGACAACACTTGAGTTTTAAACTGAGTTTTTGAGAAAGTTAAGACGAGTTTTGAGAAAGAGCTTCTAAAAGAGGATTAGTATGACAATCGAGTAGGTCATCAATGTATGAACAATATGGTATCTAGATATACCATCAATGATCATAGTATAATATGATTTTGAATTGTTTTCTAAGAAAGAGTTTTCAAGTATGAGTATCTGCATGTCCATATTTTGAGCTATTCAATATTCCAGTCATAATGTATTCAGTTATACATTCCTCAGTTTATGAATTCATCATAATCAGATTAATTGTTATATTCTCAGATTGCATGTTCAATTTTGAGCTATCTATTATATACAGAAACTCAGTCATAATGTGTTAACCACTTAATCTATTGGGTGTAACATAATACCTAGTTTGACTAGGGTTCAGTGTACCCATATAGTCCCAGAACTACGAGCCACGTAGGTGTAAGTCCTCTCTGTGGGCAATATCAGTTAGTGATCACGCCAGTCATGCCTCTATACCTTTGCCTGGGTATATTGGGTCCTCTTGATGAGGCGTATACATCAGACTCCACATTTAGCTCATGTGGTTTTATTATCGGTTATTAGTAGCTCCCACAGTTCTGTTAGATCCTATTGCATTGACCATTTATCAGTATATCCAGTATTCAGTTTCAGAATCTTTTAAATTTCATCATTGCATTCAGTTAACTCAGTATTCAGCATGTATATCATGTTCAGATTATTTAATTGTTTTATTTCTTTGTTCAGTTATATGTTATTTCAGCTTTATTATATCTTGCATGCTCAGTACCTTTCAAGTACTGACGCATACGTGCGCTACATCTTCTCGTGACGTAGGTTCAGGTTCTCAGCATCCAAATCACAGTTAGATCCGTTTCCGATCTTCAGTTCAGCAGAATCAATGGTGAGTCCTCATTTTCCGAGGACAATAGTCGTGAGTTTCTTTTCAGTATTTTTAGTCCTTCAGTTTCAGTTTTGCTAGTTCTAGCTGGGGCGTGTCCCAAGATTTCTAGTCAGTTTAGAGGCTTATTTAAGACATAGTTAGATTCAACTTAGAATTGAGTTAATATCTTCTTTGTATTAAACTCATCAGTTTTCATATATCTTAGTTATAGAATATGGGTATTCCCCATCTTTTCATGCTATTTATGATTTAGCTTCTGCATTAGTTTATTATCTTTAGTATGTTCATGATCATGCCAGCAGGGTTAGCTTGGGATCACTTGTGGTCCTAGGTCCCGTGTCCGCGTCTCGGGGGTAGTCTCGGCGGGTGACAAACTTAGTATCAGAGCATTAGGTTTAAGTGTCCTAGGATGTCTGAAAAGCCCCACTAGGTAGAGTCCTTTTCATAGATGTGTAGTGCGCACCACATCTAATGAGAGGGACGCTATAAAGTGTTTTTGGAAATCTTCATTTTCCTGTTACTCTTATCGTGCGTAAGTTATTATCTAAATTCCATTCTAACTCGACGTCTACGTTTAAGTGATCATGCCTCCTCATAGAGCTAATGCCAGGAAAGCTAACGCAATTCCTCTAGTCCTAGATCAGGAAGTTTCGAATACAGAGTTTAAGAACACTATTCCACTTTTTGCTTAAAGTATGAATAATCAGATCAATCAGCAGGTTGAGGGAGATAAGCTTAGGGAAATCGCTAAGGTAAACAAGAAAGCTAGAACGGGGAACTATGAGTACTCTTAGCAGAAATTGGGTGGTGGAAATCACTCACAGTTTCGACAAGATCAAAATAGTAGGGCACAAGGCTTTAAGTCTCAGGGAAGTGTTTCAGGAAATAGGACCTACCCAACTTGTCCAAAGTGTGGTAAGAACCATCCAGGCGAGTGTCTTGCCTGGCAAGGAAGGATGCTTTGGGTGTGGTCAGCCTGGTCATAGGGTGAAGAATTGCCCTTCTGCCAGGAAGGGTCAAAAGGTAACAATACTAGGGCTCAGTCTACAGCTCCAACAGTATTGGCAGGTCACCCAACTCAGCAGGGTGTGTCATCTTGTACAGGTGGCAGTCAGCGCCAAGGCAGGCTTTATGCTCTCCGGGCTCACCAGGACAAGGAAGATTCTCGTGATGCGATCACTGGTACGTTTCGAGTCCTTCTTTAGATATTTTTGTAGTGTTAGATCCTAGGGATACTCTTACCTTTGTAACTCTCTTTATAGCTGTAATCTAAAGAGTTAGTCTAGAAACTCCTTTAGAACCCTTCTCAGTCTCTTCCCTAGTTGGTGACCCAGTTATAGCTAGACGGGTATACATAAACTGCACTATCTCAGTCTCTCAGAAAGTCACCTCAGCAGATCTTGTAGAGTTAGAAATGGTAGACTTCGATATCATTATAGGCATGGATTGGTTACATTCCTGTTATGCCTCAGTTGATTCTAGACCTAGGATTGTTCGTTTTCAGTTTCCAAACGAACCAATCCTAGAATAGAAGGGTAGTAGTTTAGCGCCTATGGGTCGATTCATTTCTTACCTTAAGGCCAGAAAGATGATCTCTATGGGTTATCTCTATCATCTAGTTCGGGTTAAGGATTCAAGCTCCAAAACCCCAACTCTTGAGTCAGTTCCTGTGGTTAATGAGTTTCCCGAAGATCTTCCCGGAGTTCCTTCCGATAGGGAAATCGACTTTGGAATTGATCTCCTTCCAGATATACAGCCTATCTCTATTCCTCCTTACAGAATAGCTCCAACTGAGCTTAAGGAATTGAAAGAGTATTTGAAAGACCTTCTAGATAAGGGCTTCATCAGACTTAGTATTTCTCCATGGGGTGCACCCATGTTGTTTGTAAAGAAGAAAGATGTTTGTGAGAAAAGCTTTGCAAAACTGAAAACCAGGTTGACTACAACTCTTGTTTTGACTCTACCAGAGGGTTCAGACTGTTATGTATCTATTATGATGCATCCAGAATCGTCATAGGTTTTGTGTTGATGCAGCGAGATAAGGTTGTAGCATATGCATCCAGACAGCTTAAGGTGCATGAGAAAAATTATCCAACTCATGACCTCGAGCTTGCATCAGTGGTGTTTGCACTCAAGATTTGGAGACACTACTTGTATGGTGTTCATATAGATGTGTTCATAGAACGTAAGAGCCTTCAATATGTACTCACCCAAAAAGAATTGAATCTTCGCTAGAAGAGATGGTTTGGGTTCCTCAAGGACTATGATATGAGTGTGCATTACCATCCTGGTAAGGCCAATATAGTAGCAGATGTTCTTAGCAGACTATTTATAGGCAGTGTAGCATATGTTGACGAAGAAAGAAAAGAGCTAGTGAAGGATGTTCACATGCTTGCTCGCTTGGGAGTACGCCTTATGAGCATATAATATGATCATAGTATAATATGATTTTGAATTGTTTTCTATGAAAGAGTTTTCAAGTATGAGTATCTGCATGTTAGTATTTTTAGCTATTCAGTATTCCAGTCATAATGTATTCAGTTATACATGCCTCAGTTTATGAATGCATCATTATCAGATTAATTGTTGCATTCTCATATTGCATGTTCAGTTTTGAGCTATCTATTATATACAGAAACTCAGTCATAATGTGTTAACCACTTAATCTATTAGGAGTAGTATAATACCAAGTTAGACTAGGGTTCAGCGTACCCATATAGTCCCAGAACTACAAGCCACGTAGGTGTAAGTCCCCTCTGTGGGCAATATCAGTTTGTGATCACACCAATCATGCCTCTATACCTTTGACCGGGTATATTGGGTCCTCTCGATGGGTCATATACATCGGATTCCACATTTAGCTCATGTGGTTTTATTATCGGTTATTAGTAGCTCCCACAGTTCAGTTAGATCCTATTGCATTGACCATTTATCAGTATATCCAATATTCAGTTTCAGCATGTTATAAATTTGGTCATTGCATTCAATTAACTCAGTATTCATCATTTATGTCATGTTTGGATTATTTCATTGCTTTATTGCTTTGTTCAGCTATATGTTATTTCAGCTTTACTCTATCATACATGCTCAGTACCTTTCAAGTACTGACGCATACTTGCGCTACATCTTCTCGTGATATAGGTTTAGGTTCTCAGCATTCAGATCACGCTTAGATTGGATTCCGATCTCCAGTTCAGCAGAATCAGTGGTGAGTCCTCATTTTCCGAGGACAATATTCATGAGTTTCTTTTCAGTATTTTTAGTCCTTTAGTTTCAGTTTTGCTAGATCTAGTTGGGGCATGTCCCAACATTTCTAGTCATTTTAGAGGCTTATTTCAGACATAGGTAGATTCATCTTAGAATTGAGTTAATATCTTCTTTGTATTAAACTCATCAGTTTTCATATATCTCAATTATAGTATATGGGTATTCCCCCTCTTTTCATGCTATTTATGATTTAGCTTTCGCATCAATTTTTTATCTTTAGTATGCTCAAAATCATGCCAAAAAGGTTAGTTTGGGATCACTTGTGGTCCTAGGTCTCGGTGTCCACGTCTCGGTGGTAGTCTCGGGGCGTGACAAGTTCGCCTAGGATCCAAGTTAGGTTGTGTATTTTCCATTGATTCTTCTTGTGGTCATTTAGGTCTTTCACTTGTCGACCCACATTCCATTTTATACGTATAAATGTGTTCAAAGAACTCAGCGTTATCAGACTCAATTACCGTATTCACATGACTTTCAGGATTATCAAATTTGTGAACCAAAAACCGACAGTCCTTACTGTCCAAAACATATCGAATAAATACACAATCCACTATTTTGGGTCCAATTTTCACCCTCTTGGTTAAAGGAACCTCTACTTTGGCTAGACACCTCCACACTTTGAAATATTTCAATTTGGGTTTCCTTCCTTTCCATAAATCATATGGAATCGATGTATTTTTCTTCGGGGTACCCTATTGAGTATCTTGTTAGCCGTAAGGATGGCTTCCCCCGACAGGTTTCGCGGCGAACTAGAACTGATTATCAAGGTATTCATCATTTCCTTTAATTTTCTATTCTTCCGTTCCACCAAACCATTTGACTGTGGTGTATAGGGTACAGTAGTTTGATGAATAATACCATATTCCAAACATATCTCTGCAAAAGGAGATTCGTATTCTCCACCCCTATCACTTCCAATCATTTTTATCTTTAGACTCAATTGATTCTCCACTTCATATTTGTATTACTTAAATGCATCAATTGTTTCATCCTTACTATTAAGAAAATATACATAACCAAATCGAGTGCAATAGTCAATAAAAGTTATAAAATACCTTTTCCCACGATGAGATGGTGTCGACTTCATATCGCATATATCTGTGTGAATTAATTAAGGTTTTGAATTACTTTCAACAGACTTATAAGGATGTTTAACAAACTTACTTTCTACACAAATTTTGCATATCGATTTATTGAATTTGAAATCAGGCAATACTTCTAAAGTAACCAATTTTTGCAAGGCTTTGTAATTTACATGTCCAAAACTGGCATGCCATAAATCATTTGACTCCAATAAGTAAACAAAAGCAAAATTCTTATTAATACTATCAACAACCATTACATTCAGTTTGAAGAGTCCCTCAGTGAGTTAGCCCTTTCCTACGAACATCTCATTCTTACTTATTACCGCTTTGTCACTAACTAGGACACACTTAAACCCGTTGTTAACAAGTAGTGCAGCAGAAACTAAATTCTTCCTAATATTAGGAACGTGCAGAAAGTTGTTCAAAGTCAAAATCTTGTCGAATGTGATTTTCAACATTACTTTCCCAGTTCCTGCAATTCTTGTTGTTGTTGTGTTTCCCATGAACAAATTTTCATCGAACTCAGCAGGAGTGTACGTTGCAAAGACTTCTTTCACAGAGCAAATATGTCGAGTGGCACCTGAGTCGAGAAACCACTCCTTAGGATTTCCCACTAAGTTGCACTCCGAGATCATTACACAGAGGTCATTTGCATCTTCCATCTCTTCCAAGATGTTTTATTGACTTTTGCTTTTGTCTTTGTCTTTGTCCTTTCTTGTAGCACGACAGTCAGAAGACTTATGACCAGCCTTACCACAGTTGTAACAGTTGCCCTTGAATTTCTTCTTTGCCTGTTCTGACTTATGTCTGTTGGACTTCTTTCTCTTCTTGCGTGTGGTAGGAGCTTCTTCAACAATATTAACTCCAAATATTGTCGAACTCTTACGAGACTTCTTTTCGGCGATTTTGTTATCTTTCTCAATCTTGAGTCAAATCACAAAAAATTCTTGAAATCGTTCCACGAAGGAGGTAACTTCTCGATCATTGCAGCCACATGAAAAGCTTCATTTACTACCATATACTCAACAATCAGATCAAAGAAAATAAGTTGAAGTTCCTACACTTGTGTTCCAACAGTTTTACTATCTGACATTTTATAGTCTAAAAACTTTGCGACCACAAACTTTTTCAAGCATGCATCTTCTGTCTTATATTTCCACTCAAGTGCATCCCACAATTCTTTCGAAGTTGTCATTGCAGTATAGACATTATATATGCCATCCTCTAAAGCACTGAGAATGTTGCCCTTACATAGGAAGTCTGCATGTTTCCATTCTTCAATAATCAATATTTTTTCTATCTAGCATTTCAGCAGCGGGCACCGGAGTTACTTCATTGGTAAATTTCTACAAACCAAGAGTGGTAAGCCAGAAAAATACCCGTTGTTGCCATCTTTTGAAATTCACATCAGAGAATTTTCTCAGTTTCTCTGCTGGTGGTACAGCAGTTTGGGTTGGTTCAGCAACAACCACCGTAACATTATCATTTGCCATTTCAGAATCTGTAATAAATAGAAATTAATACAAATGACTCAGTAAGCAATAACCTAAATTGGAAACTTAATAGTAGTATAAAACCACGAAGGTTTTTGTCTCCACCAGAAATACAGATTAAAATAAAATAAATAACTTCCTTAAGATTGTTGTCAATCTGTGTTTAAAAATAGTAATACTGAGTACCAGAAACTTTACAGAAACACGAAGTTACCAAAGTTTCCAATGAACCATGAACATAAATTAAATCACAAAAAATTAAAATCTGTAAAACATAACAGAATCTGGAAAAGACAGAACGGAAAGTGATCAAGCCCACTGAATGCACAGTGTCCCCTTAAGGAAATTATTCCCCTCTAGTATCCGAGGTTTGATATGGAATATGTCCTCCCAGGATAGAATGATCGGAATCACCAGTGTATTGATATCCAAAACGCTGGTGTCAGCGAGCCACTCAACGGGTGTAAAGTACACGAAAATTATTTGTGCTGAAAAAGAAGAAGAATTCAGAAATTTTTGTAAGTAAAAGGTCTGAAGAATAACTGGTATTTATAGCCAAGAGGAACTGGTTCCGAAAGGTTGCAACCTTTCAGAAACAACACGACCATTTCAGAAAGTTTACAACCTTCCAAACTGTCATGGTTGTTCTTGAAAGTTGCAACCTTTCATAACAGTCATCTCCAACGGCGTGAAATTCAAATAAAATGGGAAAGTAATTTAAATAAAACGGGTCACGCGGATCTGATTCGGGTCGGAACATTTCGGTTAATTAACTAATTTATTGAAACATTTTTTGCCATTTAATTTTATTTAAATAATTAATTTAATAATTAAAATAAAACTTTATCCAAAATAAATCTCTCAATCGATCATTTTCCTAAGCCAAAGCCAAGTGAGCGACGACGACGACGGTGCGAGGGGGGTCCCTCTTTCCAACCCTTTTAAGAATTAATAGAAGTGTTTCTCTATTTAAACTCTTATATTTTTCTTTCCACCACCGATGATCCTTTTTACTAAAGCATAAGAGGACTTTTCAAGTTCCCAAAACTTTTCAAGTTCCCAACTTTTCAAGTTCCTCTCTTTTCATCTTCTCTTCATTTCCCATTAACTCTTGCTATATGCCCAACAAACATGACTAATTCAAATTGCTTTCTTGAAATTTCCCCTATGGATTTTCTAGTTGCTCTCCAGGAAAATCCAAATAAGCAATCTTTTGTAATCACCAGTCCCACAATCCCATTCCTATAATTTCTAATTAGATTATCATGGAACAAAATGGTACCCAAAAAATGTTATGATCCTATCAGCAAACTCAATTTAGCCAACAAATCTTTCTTCCCCTTTTACCACCAGCTGTAGTACTAGCGTATGTGTCAATAGTTTTTTATAAAATATGAATAATGAATTGATCTGTTGTAACAATTAATGAAGTGTCATAACATTCACCCTAATTTTACAATCTTTATAAGAATTACTCTAATTCGAAATCAAAAAAGGTAAATACTTCATATGTTTCATTTTATCTTTCTGCTTTCAAATTTTTAGTTTTGTTCATTTGATTTGAAATTAGAAAAAAATTAATTGATAACGATTATCTATAAATTAAAGCAAGAGAAACTCGAAGTTGATACTTGGATCTGGTGCAATATTCTCCATTTCCGAGATTTGCTCTTTTCACTGTTTTTTCATGTCATAGAAAGTTTCATTTAGTTCTCAATTTTCTTGACAAAAAATAAATAAATTTACATTAGTGATGTTATAGGGACATGTAAAAAATATGTCTCTATACCATTACTATATAGATTTTATTTATTTTTTTCATAGAAATTGAGAAATGAATAAAAATTTCTATGACATGAGAAATATAGCGAAGAGAGCAAATCTCAAAAATGGAAAATTTTTAATTGTCTTTGAACCAAACTTGTATTGTATCCATGTATGATCTGTGAGTTCCTCTTGCTTCAATTCAGTGATAGCCTTTGTTGACCTATTTTTCTTGATTTCAAATCAAAAGTACAAGACTCAAACTCTAAAAATAAACACATAAAATGAAATGGAGGAGTACTTATCTTCTACGAGTTTTGGATTAGAGGAGTCTCCATGAGCAAGGTGAAAGTAGGATGAACATTAGCTCGTATCACGAGTTATTTATACAAATCAATTCATTTCCTAGGTGTTGCAGCAACTACTGACACATATGCTAGCTAAGCAGCTAGTGGTAGTGGAGGAAAAAGATTTGTTAACTTATATGAGTTAGATAATACGATCGTAACATTTCCTGGTAACCTGGTCTGCAGTTACATGAATTGGGGGAGTGGGGTTGATGATCACTAAGTATTGATCATTTGGATTTTCCTGATGAGAAACTAGAAAATTCATATGGAAATTTTCAAAAAAGTAAATCAAATTATCAAGTCAACATCTTAAAGCCTGTCACAGAAATTCCAATCATAATTTTCATAATTAAGAGATTTGAAGCTTTATTTAAGGGCTATAACATTGTTAGGTTAATTAATTTTGAAGCTTCTAACAACCACCCTAATATCACAATTGCTATGATCTATATGAGATTTTTATAAAATTATATCTACTAGTTCCAAAAGAATATGCATGGTGCAAGAAAATCTTAAGAAGTTAAAAAATGTGCTTATAAAAAGGCTAATGATATTTTGTATGAGAGGAGAAGTGGGCGGGGGGGGGGGGGAGGTGATGACTTATGAAGAACTATAACATATAAAAATAAATAAAACAACTTACTATAAAAATATTTCTGAGTGGATAGGTAATTGCTTGGATGGAGATCATTGAACATAATTTTGTTTATCATATAAAAAAACTCAAAGGGGAAACCTACCCACCATCACACATCCACATTTACTTAGAAATTAATTCACATTAAATGTTTGTTTTTATGTTTTAGGGTGAGAGGAATTGACATATACAAGATAAGAAATCAAAAAATAGTCTCAAGTAATTCTATGTACCCTACTATTTAAGATTATTTAAAACTTAATAAATAGTAAAACAGAGGTCCCTTAAGATTTTTTTTACAAGTTCAATATCTTTTCATATCCATTGACTTTTCAATAATGTGAAAAGTGGGACTAATAGTTACAATCACCATTTTTTGTATGAAAGATATGTGTGCTCGGTATATGCATCATAACACTAATACATAGTCAGGAGGATCGATTGATAAATGTACATATTATTCTAGAGGTCAGTTCCCTATTACTTATTTAGGGTATCTTATCTCTCATGTAAAAAGGAGGATGATTTATTATAATGATGTCATTTTAAAGGTGAAGGATAAGCTTCAAACTTTGAAAGGGAAGATGATATCTCATGGCGGTAAGGCTACATTAATTTGTAGTGTACTATAAAGTATTCCTATTCTTTAGCAATTCTCCCTCTCAAATGTGCAATAAAAGTGCTACACAAGATTTTTTCCAAATTCTTTTGGAACAACAAAGAAACTTGTAGAAATAAGCATTGGGTTGCATGACTGAATATTTGTCTACCTAAAAAGGGAGGCGATCTTGGTTTGGATACTTTTTTTATATTTCAAAAGCTATGCTTAAAAATTTATGGTGAAAGTTTAGAATTGAAAAATCTCGATGGACAAATTTTACGTTAATAAGGTATTGGAAAAAGGAAAGATCTTTATTGGTCCAATGGAAAGGAGGTTCATATGTTTGGAAATACATGGTAGAGAGAACATACAAATTCTTGAGAAGCACATTTGGTGGGAAACAAGAGGTGGTTCAACCAACATTTGTTATGAATATTGGACAAAGCTTGGTTCTTTCCATCAAGAAGATAACTATCATATTTTGTTTAAAATGGAAGAAATAAAGGATTTGATTAATGAAAAGAGATGGGAGATAGAGAGACTGCATCAAATATTCTTAGAAAGAATTTTCAATCATATTTTAAGGTATTTGATAAACTTTCTCACTACATATCTTGCTGATAGACCATGGTTAGTGCTCAATAGCACATGGACATTTAAATTCTGGAGGGGAATTATTGAGAGTTAAGAAGGAAGCAAATTAACAATATAATCATATTTGGGGGGAATATCTGCCTTTCACATTTTATTTCTTGATTAGGAGAATTTGGAGAAACGAAATTCCTCTAGCTACCATTGTTGCTAGATGTAACAACTATGTGGATCCTAATTGCTTGTGTTGTGCAGTGCCCATTCTGGAAATAGTTAAACTGTTTTTCCTCTTAGGTGAAATGATCAGGGTATGAAAGTGTTTTAGAATTTCTACTACTTTGCAAAAATCTTAGATACAATTAAAACAAAGGGTGTAGAAATAGAGCAATGCACGTGGTAATGAAATGCTTATGATTATTATGGTTGTAGTACATATTATGATATAATAGTTTCCATGGAAGAAAACAAATACTAGTCATCAAGGTGGATTATTCCCTTATGAGAAGCTAATTTATGATATAAATGATTCAATTCATAAGCTTATCTTCTTAAACTTTCATTTTTTGCAAAATTTACCTAAGAAATTGCCTCAAATTTTACAAGTTTTGAAAGAATGGAAGCCAAGTTAATGACATATGACTTTGAGATGGAACTTTTTTTATGTTGGATGGTATAAATGAAACACATTTAATGCATCCAAGGGTAACCCTGGTCCTAGTTCTACTACTTTTGTGACAGAAATAGCCAGAGGGTTATTGTAGGGGTGAAAGGAAGGAGAATTATTGATTTCACAAATCAAAATGTTGAAGAAAAAACAATTAGTGAAGGGGTTCAGTTTCGTTGTGATAGAGGTTTCGTCCCCTGATAGTGGAAACTGACTCACTTACTATGCTCAATATATTGTAAAGAAGATGAGAAGTTTCGTAGAGTGTTGTGAAGGAGGTTGAAGCTGTAAACATAATAAGGGAATGTGTCCCTACTCAGTTAAAACACACTTTAAGGGAAGGTGACACATTGGCTAATTGTTTTGGTAACTTATTCATTTTGTAGGTACTTACGTAGTGGAGAATTTCCAAGAGATTCCCCTTCTATGAAAGAGAACTGTGAACATAGATAAAATGAGTTTGCTTCATTTAGGGCTTATTCAAATCAACAACAGATAACTCTATATCAATGTTCATTTATCACATAGGTTACATCATAGAGAGCTGAAAAAATGTTAATCAATAAATGAACAACCTAAACTGAGTTCATATAAGTAGCAACAACTTTAGTGGCCAGGGTGTCTCTTATGCAAGGCTCTCCAGCTAAGGGCAGTCGCTTTAGTGGCCCTGGCCTCGCGTAAGCAGTGGTTTCTTAAGAGGCTAGGGAGCCATTTTGATTGAGTAGTTAGCTAGTCCTAGCCACTTAAGCGGCAGGTGTGTAGCATTAGTGAGGCCAATTAAGCGACCAAAGTGACTACTTTAGTGGAATCAAATGGTGGTTATACCCATTTTTAGCCTCATTTCATAAGTTCTTGTTCACTAAATTTTCTTTAGGAGCTTGATTTTCAATGGGTTTTATCTAGATGTTGTAGGTTTTGGTTGGAGATTTGTTTCAAGAGTTTGGTTGGCGCATTCATTACGCTTGTGAACTTGTAAGCCTTTTCATTTTTCTTTGTTTATCTTCAATGGAGAGGTGATGTTCTTATGATTGCATGATTCTGTTTTACGTTGTTGAAAGGCTCAGATTGTGCCATTTTTAGGGTAGAAGCTCATTAAGCCAAATGAGACCAATTGATGAAGTTAATTTTGGGATTCCTCGTATGGGTTCCACAATGCTATTTTTACTCGATTTTAGTCCCAGCTTTAATTATTGTAATGTTGTTGTGAAACATCCATGTTGACATTATGGTCATTTATTTGATAGCGTGGGAGCAATCAGAGGCTAGTTGGAATGGTAAAGCTCCGATTTAGTTGATTTTGGAGCACGCGTGATAGGCTTTGAGGAAGGCTACGACTTACCAATCTTAGATTGAGCTTGTGTTGGTAAATTCATGATGTTTAGCCAATTTTGGGAGGGGTGCCTAGTATGTATCATGTTTTGTGGATATAATTCATGCCTTAGACTTCTTTTCGGGTAGTATTTTTTAAGGAAATTGAGCATACCAACCTTTTTGCGTTGTTTTATCATGCCTTGAAATAGCTATTTGTCTAGTTGTATTAATTTTTGTGGCCTGTTATTGGCCTTTTCCTAGGCATATGCTAGTAATTGCTTTAGACTTGCAATTTTGAACCGTTATACCTTACAAATTCATGACGTAGCTTCGAATGAGTTAAATCCCTGCAGACTGATATAGTAGACTTGTGCTCTATAGTATAGATCCTAAGTTAAGGGACAACTCAGCTCTTGTAACCTTTTATCCATAATTCCTTTATGTTTTGGCCCCGATGTATTTTTTTGTGATTTTGGGCATTATTGGTTATATTGGATCACCTTTTGGGTTAAGAGATGGAGAGGGTCCCTATTGAATTTGGAGGTGGTTCTCTCTATGACATACTCTCACATGAAAAACACCATGTGACTTGGAAACATTCAGAGTCTATTAGCTACAATTTGAAGCCCGGGTGCAACTCTTTAGCCATGGTTTGTGGCCCTGGCACATCTCTTTTTGCCATGGTTTCAAGCCTTATCACATATATATTAGCAACATTTTTATTCCAAGTATACTTAGATTAGTCAAGTTTGAGTCCTGGCATGGTGATTCATTTTGGTTCTTCGGGGTGCCTTCGCCATAGTTAAAGTCTGGCATCATTCATTTCAGTTTTGGAGTACTTTTCATTTTACTTAGTATTATCTTTAGCTATAATGTGTACTAATCAGGGGGTCCATTTGGGTTATTTACTTTCAAATTGTGCACGAGTGTACCTTCTAGGTTTATGGTGTCCTGTTAGGTTATATATAGGTGATTTACTTTAACATTTCATCCTTTCTAGACTCATGAGCTATATAGTTAGACTTTCAACTATTTATTTGTTTATATGACCTCTAGTCACTTTCTATTTCCTCTGTTTTCATACTATATTTACTTTCCAAGCTCAGTCGGCTTATGATGCCTACTGGGTACCTTTTGTTTTGGTACTCTTGCTACACTCTACATCAATTTTCTTGATACAGATCCAAGTGTCGGGTGCCAATGGTGATTTGAGACTTTGTGGACACCTTCAAAAATTGAGGATGATTTGATGGCATCCTATTTTGACTTATGTCCATTTGTATATAGCTTTGACTAGTATTTTGTATTCGAGACAAGTTTGTACTTTTTGGTCTACTTTTGGGACTTGTATTCTTGTAGTAGCTTTGTACTTTCATCCACCAAGTCGTGGGATTGGATCATATACTCTTGTGTATATTTATATCTTAATGTCATTTCTCATTTTTTCTATGCTTTCTTTTATATTGTTATTAACTTCTTGTTGGTAGTTGATTCGGCCCAATATGATTATTACTTTTCATTTTGAGATATGGGTTAGCTTACCTACTAGTTATTGATGGTATGTGTGATCATGACTTAATTCCTTTTATTGAAAAAGTTCACATCAAAGCCCTAGGTTCACCAGTGTAGTTCGTAAAAAGCTGGTATATGTCTGGGAAAGTCATGTGGATCGATGCAAAGATGTCTATATCCCATCTTTGTTAGGCTACATGATATCTTTAGACGATTCCTTCTTTTGGTTTATTATTATGTATTCGATTTCTGGAATCTTACTTGTTTCATTCTTTGCAGGATGAATTATATACAAGATTCAACGGTCGAGGGTGACGCTCCTAGGCCAGCAGATAGAGCCTCAACCTAGTGATGATGATCTCGAGGTTGGGTGAGACCTGCAGCACCAACTCAGGGTCAAGGTAGAAAGGCCACCCTGGATCCAATAGCATAACCTCAACTAGCTCATATTCTTACTTAGCTACCACCTAGGCTAGCTATGCCACCAGATTCACAGATGGAAATCGCATAGTTATTGGCCATGCCAGTGGACATGTAGTAGGTTCCAGCAATGCTAGCACCACAGGTTCAATCGGTAGTAACGACTCTATAGGTTAAGGTTCCACCAACACCCGTCACCTCAATCTGGTATCACACTTGAAGCTATGCCATTAGAGGTGCGGAAAATGCTTCAAGTGTTTTTGAGATCAACTCTCCTGAGATTTTCTGGTGCTAGAGGGGAGGATGCATGTAAGTTTTCGATGACATGTGAAGAGAATTTGTATACCT
Organism: Solanum verrucosum; assembly: GCF_900185275.1. NCBI lineage: Eukaryota > Viridiplantae > Streptophyta > Magnoliopsida > Solanales > Solanaceae > Solanum > Solanum verrucosum. Next base: position 4,287,789 of record NW_026019930.1, on the reverse strand, counting down.
TGGGATTAATTGAGTCGAGAGGAGAAAACTTTACCGGGCTTGATGGACCAGTCAGGCAGTGGTGGCATTTGCTTATAGAGTGCAGACCAGTTGAGTCACCTCTTTGTCTTGGATGGAGTTTTTAAAGGCCTTTTTGTCCGGGGTCATACAGAGGAACGTCAGGGATCAATTTTGTTATCAGATTTCTAGGTTTGATCAGGGATCCATGATCGTATAAGAGTACATGGCTAGGTTTGACAAGATCTCCAAGCATCCTACCATGATTTTACCTACTGAGTAGGAGAAATTTTGTTGCTTTGCCTGTAGTTTGAAGTTGTAGCTGCGAATTGAGACTGAGTCTATAGCTTCCTTACACAGATCTTTCTTGGATGTTGTTGATAACACTTGTACTATAGAAGAGCTCCGTCGCAAGGCCCTAGAGGCAGTAACAAAAACACTCATCACAAGGGAAACTATAATATTCTACGGATAAAGACTGAGTCTCCTACAAGAATGCTTGATTTTGATGTATTTTTGGGCATGGACTAGTTATCCACTTACCATGTAGTCGTGGATTATTTTGCTAAGATCATTACCTTAGCCATGCCTGATATCCTTCCAGTGGTGTTGCAAGGTTCTTTTAGTCACACACCGATTAGGTTATTTATTATGTTTGGGCGCAAAGATTGATATATCCTTATCTTGTTTGGCATACGGGATGTTAGTAAGGAAGTCCCTATTGTTGATTATATTCTTATTGTGCAAAAGTTCACAGATGTCTTCCCTACCAATCTACCTAGTGTCCCCACCATTTGCTATTGATTTTGTTATTGAAATTAAGCCAGAAACTCATTTATCTCTATTCCGCAGTCCCATACGACCCACACAAAGATAAACGAGCTTAGTTTAACTTCATGATCTCTTGGGTAAGGGATTCATTCATCATTTTGCCATGGCCCTAGTTATATTCGTGAAGATGAAGGATGGACTTAGTTTATCTGTATCAATTACAGGTAGCTTCACAAGGTGATGGTGAAGAATAGATACCCTATGACTCATATCGATGATTTGTTTGATCATCTTTAGGGTAACCTGGTTTTCTCTAAGATTGATTTAAGATTTGGTTATCATCAGTTAAGGATAAGGGGTGCAGACTTCCCTAAGACAACTTTTGGGGCTCGTTATGGTCATTATGAGTTCCTAGTGATGTCTTTTATGTTGACCAATGTCCTAATAAAATTCATGCATTTGATGACGAGTGTATTCAAGATGTATAAAGACTCATTGATCATTATTTTTAGTGATGTCATTCTTGTATACTCTTGGACTAGGGAGAAGCACAAGAAAAATTTAAGGACTGCTCCAAACTTTGAGAGATTATCGACTTTATGCGAAGTTCTTAATGTGTGAGATTGGAATTGATTCAGTAGGTTTCTTGGGGAACGTGGTGTCCAAGGATAGCATTATGATTAATCTAGTGAAGCTTGAGGCTATTCATGATTGGGCAAGGACCACTTCTATTACTGAGGTTTAGAGTTTCGTCGGATTAGCTGATTACTATAGACGATTTATAGAGAGCTTATCATCGATTTAAGAACACTGACTAGGTTGACTCATGTTGATGTTATTTTTGGGTGGTTAAATCAGTGTGAGTTGAGCTTTCAGAAGCTCAATGAGTTGGTTACTACTGCTCGTATTCTGACTTTTTAGTTAAGGGCGATGGCTTCAAAGTGTATTGCAACACATCCAATAGTGTTATAGGTTGTGTGTTGATGTAGCACATTCATGTGATTGCTTATGTATCAAGACAACTTAAAGTGCACTAATGCAACTACCCCACTAATAATTTGGAGTTGACGGTGGTAGTTTTTTTGTTTAAGATTTGGAGGCATAACCTTTATGGAGATCGATACTCATTTGAGGAGTTTGTAGTATATTATGAGTACATTGACCTCAATTCGAGGCACCATAGGTGGATTGAGCTCCTAAAGAACTATGAACTCTTTATTTTATACCATCCAGGCTAGGTGAATGTGGTAGTGAACACCTTGAGTCAAAAAGGGTAAATATTAGAGCAATCTTTGGATTTAGACGTTTATTTTTTAGCCAACATGACGATTTACCATGAAATTTCATATTCTAGGCAGGTTCTAGTCTATGTAGGGGTTCAATTGTCTTTATTGGAGTGGATTCGTGGTTGGAAGTTTGACGATGCGTTGCTAGCTATTCAAGATTGGGTTTTATAAGGTGACATCAGGCAAAAAAAATCTGGATGTGTGTGGTGTTTAGAGGTTTGATGATCGTATTTGTGTTTCTTGAGTTAGAGACTTGATATAGTTTATTCTTTGTGAGGCCCATGATTCAAGATACTTTATTCATCCGAGTACAACAAACATGTATCATTATTTGAGGTAACACTTCTGGTGGAGTGGTATGATGATAGATATAGCAGATTATGTATCTTATTGCTTGTGTTTCCAGCAGGTGAAGGTTGAGCATTTCAGGCATGTTGGTGAGTTCTGGAGATTGCCCATTCTAGAGTAGAAGTGGGAGCATTTCACTATGGCCTTTGTATGTCTAGAGATGTTGATAGAATTTGTTCATTGTGGATTGATTAACCAATGATCATACTTCCTTTTCATGCATTCTTCTTTTAGTGCCAAGAGGTTGACTTGTGTCTATATTTGAGAGAGTTTTATTTATGGGGTGCATGTGTTTATTATTTTGATGGGGTTTTTAAGTCTACTACTAGATTTTGGAGGACCTTTCATGGGTAGTTGGGTACCCGAGTTGACTTTAGCACAACTATTCACCCACAGATCGATGATCAGTCATAGTGTACTATTTAGTTTTTCAAAGATATGTTGCAGGCTTGTGTATTGGACTGTGAGGGTTAATAGGACAAGTTCTTAACCTTAACGGGTTTGGGTATAACAATAACTACCACTTGAGTATTCAGATGGGCCCATTTGAGTCCTTGTATGGTAGGCGTTGTCACACTCCAATTAGTTGGTTTGAGGCTTCGGAGCCTAGGCTACATAGTACTAATTTGCTTCAGAAATCTTTGGATAGAGTTAGGGTGATTGAGTTTAGGATGAGGCCATCATGGATCAGGCATAAGAGTTATGCTAGCCATAGGCACTGGCGTCTGAGATTTGGAGTAAGTGATCGAGTATTCCTTTGAGTATCACCTATGATGGGCATGATGGGATTTGGGAGGTGGGGCAATTTTAGCCCTTAGTATATATGGCAATTTGAGATTCTCTGGACTACTTGTGATGTTGTTTATGAGTTAGCCTTACCTTCTGCATTTTCAGCTATTCATTCGATTTTTCATGTTTTGATACTTCACCAGTATATTTTTGATAAGTCTCATATGGTATGACATGACTCAGTTCAATTGAATGACCATTTGACCTTTGTGGAGGACCAATTGCTATTTTTGAGATGCGAGGCAAAGGAGTTTGAGAGACATTCCTGTTGTTAAAGTTTGGTACCGGGACCGTTCAGTCAAAAAGACTACTTGGGGAGAACAAGCACAAGATGTGAGTTCAGTTTTCGCACATGTTTAAGCCTTCAAGTTCTTCTTGACTCTTTACTTTTGAGGACAAAAGTCCTTTTAGTAGTGGATGTTGTAATGATCCTTTAGGTCATTTCCTCTTTATTTTACTATTTTCTACATTTAGAGCTTTCTTGTAGCATATTGAAGTAATTTATAATTTGTTGGGACTGATAGTTTGGTCACCTGGTTGTTCATTTGATTTTTGTGCAATTTTTCATGTTTTAGAGCTTTTGATACTTGAATGGTTGACTTTAGTCAAAACATCATGTAAACGGCCTTAGAATTCTTTTTTTATGAGGCTATTAGCTCCGGAACATTGATTTTGGTCTAGAAGGACCTTTGGCATTAGCTCATTCATCATACTTGTGAACCAGTAAGTTTCTTCGTTTTTCTCCTTTTTAGCTTTAATCGTGATGTGTTGTTCTTGTGATTGCATGATTTTTCTTAGGTTGTTGTAAAACTCGGTTTGTGTCTGTTTTTGGTGGACAGACTCCTTGAGCTGAATGAGACAAATTGAAAGAGTCAATTTCAAGATTCCCGAAGTGGGTCTCACAGTGTTGCTTTTGACTTATTTTTAATCCCTTCTTCAACTATTGTGATTTGGATTACAAAACGTCTATTTTGACATTGTTGTCATTTATTTAATAGTGTGGCAGCAATCAGAGGTGGTTTGGATGTGTAAAAGTCTAGTTTAGTTGATTTTTTAGCACAAATGATTAGCTTTCAGGTAGGCTAGAACTTACCTATCTTAGATTGAGCTTCTGTTTGTAAATTCATGTTGCTTAGCTTGTTTTGGGAGGGTCTCCTAGTATGTATCATGTTTAGTGGATATCATTCATGCCTCAGCCTTCTTTTCGGGTAGTTTTTGGGAAATTGAGCATGCCTACCTTGTTGTGTTGTTGTATCATGCCTTGTTGTAGCTATTTGTCTGGTTATATTATTTGGATGGCTTGTTTTTGGCCTTTTCATAGGTGTAGGATAGTGAGTGCCTTTGACTTGGGATTTGTAGTCGTTATGTCTTAGAAATTCTCCGACGTCACCTAGGAGGACTTAGTTCCTTGTAGCTTGATATATCAAACTTTGGTTTGATAGTATGTATCCTAACCAACTCAGCTCTTGCAACCGTTCATCCATAACTTCCTTTATGTTTCAACCATGGTGTTCTTTTGTGATTTCAGACTTTGTTGTTATATTAGATCGGGTCTTAGGTTATGAGTTATAATGGTCCCTGGTGACTCTAAAGGTGGTTTTGGTCTATGGTGTGTTCCTACATGAAGAGAGGCATGCAATTTTGAGACATTTGGAGTCTTTTAATCGTTGTTCGAGGTCTTGGAATATTTATTTTAGCCATGGTTCAAGGCCTTGTCACATATCTTTTAGCCACAATTCGAGGCCCTAGTATATCTCTATTAGTTGCGGTTGAGTCCGAGTGCACTTCTTTTAGTCGGGTTCCATTCCTAACATGGTAGTTCATTTGGGTTCATTGGGGGTTCCTTCACTGCAGTTCGAGTCTGGGGTCAGCCATTTCAGTTCTCAAATACTTTTTGACTTAGCTAGTATTATCTTTAGCTCTTCTGTGTACTCATCGGGCTTATGGGTTCCACATGGGTTATTTACCTTCAAACTATACATAAGTGTACCTTCTGGGCTTATGAGGGTCAGTGAGGTTATACATAGCTTCTTTAGTTTACCGCTTCATCCCTTAAAGACTCGTGAGCTATGTAGTTAGACTTTTAGTTATCATTTCGTTTATATTACCCTAGTTACCATTCTGAAAAAGGAACATCTTGCAAGCACATGAACAAAGAAAAATGTTAAGGAACGAGGAAACTGTTGAAGGAGCTTGGCAAGCAAGGCATCAATTCAATATCGGAGGCAAAGGTAGGAAGCAGAAGCTAAGAATAGTTATGCTACATAAACATAAGTTTCTACAACTGATAGCAATTCTAGAAGCGACAACAAAAGTAGAAAATATCCACCATGTCAGCATTGTGGGAAGAAAAATCATCCACACTTCAAATGTTGGAAGAAACATGATATGAGATGCATAAAGTGTTATAAACTTGGTCATTCTGAGATTATTTGCAAAGAAAAAGGACCATAATAATTAAATGGAACTCAAATTGCAGACGAACAAGAAGAAGATCAATTGTTTGTGGCTACTTCTTTTGCAAGTAGAAGTTCAAGCGAAATCTGTTTAATTGATAGCAGTTGTACAAATCATATGACTCATGATGAGGAGATTTTTAGAGAGTTAGAAAGATTTGCAAGCTCTAAAGTCATAATTGTTAATAGGGATCATCTTCTAGCCAAAGGGAAAGGCACAATAGCTATTGAAAGCTACTCAAGTACAAAGTTAATCTCATATGTACTTTTTTTCCTGAACTTGATCAAAATATGTTCAACGTAGGGCAACTTTTGGAAAATGGTTTTAATCATAACTTTGAGGATAAGAATTGTGTAATCTTTGATCCAAAGGGCTAACAAATCTGTCAAGTTAAAATGAGAGGAAATTTTTTTCCTTTGATCCAATGGAGGAAAAGTTGGTTGCCTATCGAGCCAAGAGATGACAACAAATATATGGCACAAGGGACTCAGACGTTTTCATCACAGGGCACTCTTGCACATGTTGAAGAAAGACATGGTTTTAAGGACTACCACTTATGGAGCATGAACATGCAACTTACAACACATGTCAATTGGGAAAGCAAAGTAGGATGCCTTTTGCCAAGGCAACCCGGAGAGCATCAGTGAAACTTCAATTAGTCCATACTGATTTGTATGGATCACATAGGACTGGTTCCCTTAACAGAAGTAAATATTTTATAGCATTTATTAATGATATTACACAAATGCGTTGGATTTATATTCTCATGTTCAAATCTGAAGTACCTGAAGTGTTCTGTAAATTCAAACTTTGGTACAAAATCAAGGTGGTAGTAGGATTCAAATGCTAAGATCAGATAATGGTACTGAGTACACATCTAATCGATTTAAAATTTTTTGTGAAAATGCAGGAATTAGGTATTAACTCATTGTTTGATATACTCCGCAATAAAATGGTGTAAGTGAAAGGAAGAACAAATGGATAATGGAGAGATGTCGAGATGCTTGTTATGTGAGAAGGACCTACCAAAAAAGTTACGGATAGAAACAACTAACACTATTATTTTTTTTTCTAAATTAGTTGCCTACAAAAGTCGTGAAGGAATAGACACCTTTTGAGGCATGGCATGGGTATATATAATCCATCCTTACAAAACTTAATAATCTTTGGTTGTTTGTGCTTGTCACATATTCCACGGGTTAAGAGGGACAAGTTAGAGACGAAAGTTGAACTTGGAGTCTTTATTGGTTATAGTACAGTCTCCAAAGCATACAAATTTTTTCAGCCTCATACAGATAAAATAATGGTAATCCGAGATGTATTTTTTATGGAGAGTAAGCAATGGGACTAGAAAGAAGTTAACCAGAAGTAGATCACAAGAAATCTAATAGATTCAGATGAGAACATTGATGATCAATATGTGAAAGGAACAAGGTCGCATTCTGACATATACCAGAGATGCAATGTGGCCATTTTGGAGCCTTCTAGATATATGAACTCTTAAAGTCTTCTGTAATTCTTGAGAGATCTTACATGTCATAATCACATGTCTTAATTCACATTTAAAATTAAACTAAAGTTAAGAGGAAAGTCAAGAGGTCCGTTTGAGTCACTTTGAGAATTATTTAAATTGATTATAATTTAGAACTAAATCTTTAGTAAATGAGTATGACAATGAGAAGAGTTTTCTTTCATGTTTCAAAATGAGTATAAGGGAACTAAGTATTCCCAAAATGTAATACTTTTACATTTGAAAGAGAGAAACATCGATTTCTAAATGAGCTACGAGTTTAGAGAAGTTTCAGAGTATTACCTCTTTTAAGAGAGTCTTTTGAATAATAACCTCAAATTGAGAAAGAGTTATGTTTTAAACATTTGAGCATGAGTTATATATTATTGGGAGTACTATTGAGCACCGATATAGGAATGAGTTCAGACAACTCATAATCCTCATAAACCATGTATGCCAACATGGGTAAAGGATCATACTTTTTAGATGATTCATTATTGCTTTTAAGAATAGCTTAGTGGATGGATCCACTTAGTTGAGGTATTCTATACCCCAGCAAAGTATAGGACAATTCTAGTAGTGTGGGCAAAACGTTGTATCATAACATAACTCATCGCGATAGTTGTCGCTTAGAGAATCTCCCAAATAAGAGTAAATAGTATGTTATTGTATTTTTATACATTTCATTTGATATCTACTGTTTTAAAAGCTTTAAATATTGCATTTCCTACTATTGCTTTCATATTGGAGTTGAGTTTGAGGTGAGTATTGTCTTCCCACGTAATCGGTTCAGTTAACTATTACTTTCAGTTTTCCCCTTACATTCTTGTACATTCAATGCACTGATGTCATTCTACCTGCATTTTTTTATGATGCAGATACAGGTGTTCAGGGTCATCAACAGGCGCTTCGTTGATACCTTTGTATTCCAGTTCACTTTGGTGAGCCTCCTTGCTGTCTAGTAGGTTCCACATTTATATTTCAGTTTGGTTAAGATGTTGTTGGTCTTATCCCGACATCTATCGTAGTATTTAGAGGTTTCATAGACAATACTAGTTGAGGAGTCTTTCACTATTTTCTTTGTGATGTTTTGAAACTTTGAGTTGATTTGCGTATTTCAAGGCATACTTTGGGTTAAGCTATTGTTGATACCTTATGAGTTAAATCTTTGCAATTGAAGTTCTTCTTTTGTTGAGTAAGTCTTCCACAGAGTAGTGAGTTAGGCCAAGGGTTGGCTAGGGTTCGCTTAGGGACCAGCGATGGTTCTCAAGGGGTGGCTACATACAGGGTGTGGTTTCGGGGCATTACAAATACTATGAGAAACATCACATACCCTGGAAAGAGTGACTGTTCTTGCGAAATTTCTCAACCGTTGAATGAATGGTTAGAACCCATCTTTTCCTCTTCTTGAAACTTCCCCCTAAAATTCTAAGTGTTTAGGAATGTGAAAAAACAACTTAGAGTCTGATTAGACCCCTAAATTGGGTGAGAAAACGTGGTCAACCCTGGTGGAGTAAGGAAAAGACCAAAATACCCCTTTCTCAAACGGATGAAATGTCTTAACTAGAGAGGCTTCACTCAAACAGTCATAACTTTTTATTCGTAGCACGAAATTTAGTAAACTTGGTGGCATTGGAAAGAGGACTCAAAGGCCTTCAGTTTTATAGGTGATGGTTGACCTAACTCTATTTTTAAAAGATATGATTGTTTGAATTTGACCCAAAACTAAAATTGATGGAAGTTCGAGGTGTTACACTTGGACTATGCAGTTCTTGAGCCATGAGGAGTGTGACATTTGTCTTCTAGAATTACATGACCTAAATTCAAGCTAGAAGATGACATAGGGAATAAGATTATTTAGGAAGTGCACACCAGAATAAATTTCTATACTTTAGCTATTTTGAGTTTCCTAGTTTGTTTAAAACCCTCTTAGTTATTGTTAAGTATTAGTTCCTCAATTTCAGCAAACAATAACTTTATTTTAGCTATTTTCTGTTTCCTAGTTTGTTTAAAACTCTGTTAGTTTCTTTAAGTATTAGTTCTTCAATTCAGGCAAACAATAACTTAATTTTAGCATTTTTTTTAGCATTACTTTGCATCATCTTAGTTAAGCTACAATGTATTTATTCAGTGTCATATATCAATAGAAATCACTTTTCCATTTTCTTCTTCAATCAATTCTTATTCTCCTCTGTTAAACACTAAAACTAACCATAAATCTTAACATATTTCAAGTCTCAAAACAATGTTTAAGACGAAAAGACAAAGTAGAATACTAAATTATTACATGATCTTAGGAGCCAGAAACTTGGTTTAAGCTCGTCTGCTTAAATAAAAAAAATTACTTTGAACACACAGACTATTCAGAAAACCATAAACAATTCCACCTCTGAGCTTCAACTAAAAAATAACAAAAAAAATAAAAATGCTTAGAAGTTAATAATTTTCACAACTATTAGGCTGAGGACAAAGTGTCCAAAACCTAGTCAAGTAAAGGAAATTCTAGCCTTTTGGGTGTCCCTTCCCCCATTTAAAATAGTGGAGACTTGATGGATTTATATAGATTTCAAAATCTCAATAAAAAATTTGGATCTCAATCGATTTGCGAGAATAGAAATTTAGAAATTCCTAAGGGATAAGAATTCAAGGTTTATACATTCTGGGATATAGTTGACTTACCCACTGGTGGAATGTTGTAGGTGTCATCATGACTTAAGATTTCCAATTGTAATAGTGAAGACATGCTTTTTCGGGAAAGTAGAATATGAATAGGGAGAAATATTAGGGTGTGGGCTATGTTCGGAGGAAATACGAGGCAAGAATTTGGTTTCATTATGATTTGATGGAAAAAAAATGGATCCAAAATGGTTGGAGGGAACTATTTTATCTAACTTAAACATGGTTTCAATGGTGCGGTTCATACGAATGAAAATATTTTTCAATTTTTTTGTTACTCAAAACTTTTGATAAACTCTTTTTTTTAAGATTGAAAAAAATGACTTCTATGCTAATAAAACAAATCTTCATAACTGACGTTTATTATCTTTTTCCTACCCTTCAACACATTCGGCCATCGATCCCCACCACGCTACACCTTACCTTCACCCTCTAGCACCCCCGTAGCTTCCATCTCCATCACCCCACACCTTACCTTCCACCCTCTACACTTATAGAGTTTTTATAGAAAACATTTTCCTTCGTACCAAACACAACAAAAACTCATGTTTTTTTTCTTCATGGATTATTGCCTTAATTTTTTATATGTATCTATAATCATGATGATGATAATTAAACTTGTATATATGAAGTTTGTGTGACAAATTGTCTAAGGTTGGACTCTCTTACATCTTCATGGAAAATTCAGCTGAGCAAAAGGCAACAACTATAAAAAGATTCATTGATCCTACAGTGAATGTGGGTAGAAAATAGATCCTAGATGGGTTTAGGGCACTATCACGTGTCGTAATTGAGAAAGAAGTTGTTGCTGCTACTAGATCAAATGTTATTACAAGCTTGACTCATGGCTTTATTAATTCTGCAGCCTTGTCTTTTGGCTTCCTCCAAACCCTTACCAGTTATGAGTTTAACTCCCTTTGCTAAGTTCGTCAATCATGGTTTTGGCGCCTACATTTCACTTGAAGATGTTCAAAATTCTAAGAATTACACTCGCATTGTGATTCATTCTCCTAGATACCAAGTTATTCATAGGTATATAGATTTACATGATCTCGATCTCTGTATGTTTTGATACTATATATCTCGATCTATGTCTGTTCTGATAGTCATGAATATATATACAGGTACATGGACTGTGGGTTGGATCCAGCATCCTCCTGAAACTCCATTGCCATCTTCGATCATGTCGATCTCAGTTTCCTCTATAGGAACAAGATCTAAAATTGGAACGTTAACATTGGCATCTTCTAACATTTTGATGCCAATGTTAACGTTCCGATTTTAGATCTTGTTACTACAGAGGAAACAGAGATAGACATGATCGAAGATGCCAATGTCAACATTCCCATTTTAGATCTTGTTCCTAAGGAGGAAACTAAGATATACATGATCGAAGATGACAATGGAGTTTCAGGATGATGTTGGATCCAACACACAATCTATGTACCTATACATATATTCATGACTATCCGAACAGACAAAGATAGAGATATATTGTATCAGAACAGACAGAGATCGAGATCATGTAAATATATATACCTATGAATAACTCAGTATCTATGAGAATGAATCACAATGCGAGTGTAGTTCTTAGAATTTTGAACATCTTCAAGTGAAATGTAGGCGGCAAAACCATGATTGACACACTTAGCAGATGGAGTTAAACTCATAATTGGTAAGGGTTTGGAGGAAGCCAAAAGGCAAGGCTGCAGAGAATTAATAAAGCCATGAGTCAAGCTTGTAGTAGCATTTGATCTTGTAACCACAGTAGCTTCTTTCTCAATTACGACACGTGACCGTGCCGTAAACCCATCTAGGATCTCTTTTCTCCCCACATTCACTGTAGTATAAATGAATCTTTTTATTATTGCTGCGTTTTGCTCAGCTGAATTTTCCATGAAGATGTATTAGAGTCTAACCTTAGACCATTTGTCACACAAAATTCATATATATAAGTTTAATTATCATCATCATGATTATAGATACATATAAATAATTAAACCAATAATCCATGAAGAAAAAAACATGAGTTTTTGTTGTGTTTGGTAAGAAGGAAAATGTTTTCTACAAATAACTTTGTGAGTGTAGAGGGTGGAAGGTAAGGTGTGGGGTGATGGATATGGAAGCTATGGGAGTGCTAGAGGGTGAAGGTAAGGTGTAGGGTGGTGGGGATCGATGGCCGGATGTCTTGGAGGGTAGGAAAAAGATAATAAACGTCAGTTACGAAGATTTGTTTTATTAGCAGAGAAGTAATTGTTTTTCAATCTTAAAAAAAAGAGTTTATCAATAGTTTTGAGTAACAAAAAAATTGAAAAATATTTTCATTCGTATCAACCGCCGCTTTTAACATATTTATCAAACCATAAAACAACAAAAAAAATTAATATACATTAAATTTTATGTGAGTGTGGATGAGTGAGGTTGGGTAGTTTCCCCTTTTGAGTTCCTTTATTTTCTTTGTTCTTTTATGTTATTGTTCTTTATAAGTCATCGCTCTCCCCCCGCTCCCCTCTCACACAAAACATAATAAACTTATTTTTTTGCATGAATATTTTTTATTTTATAATATTTTCTTGCTTTGTACTTCATTTATTTTGTAGTTAATTAGATGTAATTTTATTCTTATCTAATATGGGTGATAGCTATTGAGATATATACACGGTTGTAGGAAGCTTCAAAATTAATAAGTCTAAAATGTTGTAGCTTCTAGATCAGGCTTAGAGTCTCTGAATTATGAAAATGATAATTCATATTCTCCTGAAAGATGTTAAAATGACTAATTTGGATTGCTTTCCTAAATATTTTCTAAATTATCAATCTTTAGAGATCATCAATCCCCCAACTCTCATTCCTATAATTGTTGATCCGGGTATCATGAATCAAAATGATAATCAACAAATGCAACGATCCTTTCAGCAATCTGATCTTAGCCAACAAACCTTTCTTCCCCTTTTACCACCAGCTGCTGAGCTAGCGTATGTACCAACAATTGTTGTAGCACCACAAAAATTACTTGATCTTCTATAACAATTATATTTGTGATTGTATAGAAACACATATACTTTTTGCCTCGTCTTATTTATTATTTTATGAGTATTTTATACATAATAAAAACGTTGATTGAACGAATCATAAAATTTGTTGGTTATCATTTTGATTCATGATAACTTGATTCACGATCACATGAATGGGGTTTGTGGTGTTGATGATCACGAAAGATTGATCATTTGGGTTTTTCCGATAAGAAACTAGAAAATTCATAGTAAACTATTCAAGAAAGAAAATCAAATTAGTCAAGTCAAATGTAAAAGTATGTCAAGAGAATTTCGATCATAATTTTGATAATTAAGAGATCAAGCCTGATCTAGGAGCTACAACACTTTTAAATTTATTAATTTTAGAACTTCTTATAACCGTGGTTATATCCCAATTATTACCACTCATATTAGATTTATATAAAATTATATTTAGTAGTTGTAAGAAATGGAGCACGGAGCAAGAAAATCTCAAGAAGTAAAAACTGTGTTTTTAAATAAAAGCTAATGATGGTTTGTGTGAGAGTAGAGGTGGAGGGGATAACTTTTGAAGACTTATAACATATAAAAATAAAGAAAATAGCTGAGTAAAAATGTTATTTTAGTAGGTAGAAAATTCTTATTGGATGAAGAACATTGAACATGATTTATTTATTATATAGATGAGCTCTAAGGAGGCATGGGGCACCCACCCACCCCCGCTCATCCAAATTCACTTAGAATTTAATGCATATTAAATATATTTGTTTCTAATTTAGGGTGAATGAAATTGACATATACAACAAAAGAAGATAAAAAATAATCTCAAATAATTCTATGTCCCGTATATTTAAGATTATCTAAAATTTAATAATTCCCCCCAAAAAGAAATCTTAAATTGTGAAACAGAGGCCCCCTAAAAAATAAATTTTACAACTTCAATATTTTCCCATGTCAAGGTCCCTTTTGACAGAGAAATTTCTTACCTTTACGAAAATTCCTCATGAAATACTATTAAATTTGCCTTAGATTACCATTTTTTTCTTATCCAAAACGTTCTTGGATAAATATGGGCAATTTTAGTTTTTCCTACATTTACAACAACTTACCCCACTATACCAACCTGGACCGACTATTTTTCTTACTCGTAATGACATGACAGGTTGTTACAATAGATACTAATTTACTCTTCGCTCGTTACCGAGCGATCACACAAGAAACAACTGGGCTGAGTCAAGAAGAAAGTAGTGCCCGACTCCTCAAACAAATGAAGATGTTTGTCCCCTAGGTCCTCCTCCATTTCACAAGTAGATTACTTCCTTCAATCAAACCTTTACCAATCTAATTTCCTCTATTCTCAACTTTTGGACATCATAATAAAGCATAGCAACTGACTCTTCTTCATAATGTAGATCCTTGTATAGCACTATTAAGTCTCACTTGATGATGTACTCCTCATCCCGTGGTACCTTTTTATGTATGAATGCATGGAACATTGAATAGAATATAAATAACTTAGTGGCAAGCTAACCTATACACTACTGGCCCTACATTGTCAAGAACCTCAAACAACCCAATATGTCGAGGGCTATGCTACAGATGCTCATCACACCTTTCATTGGTGGAACATTCAATAAAACATGTTCACCAACCTGAAATGCCATATCCCATACATTGCAATCTGCATACTCCTTGTTTCTACTTTGAGCTGCCAACAACTTGGTTTTGATACCCCTCACCTTGTTCTAAGCTTCCTTTATCAAGTCAATGCATAGAGGCTTCACCTCACATGTTTCAAACAACCCAATGAGAAATCTATATCCCCTCGCATCAAGTGTCTCAAAGGATGTTGTATTTATACCGAATTGATAAGTATTTTTGTATGAGAACTCGCACAATGGTAAGAAATGATCTGAATGGTGCAAATCGAATCATACTTCTCCAAAGCCTTAGGAAGACCCACCACGAAGTCCATGGATATTATTTTCCATTTTCATTCAAGAATGGGCATCTCTGGAAGAAAACTATGTAGGTGTCTAGTCTGATATTCCACCTGCGGACAATTCTAACACTTGGACACTTACTCCACTATGTCCCTCTTCAATCCAGGCCAACATAGAGTTGCCTCAAATTCCGAAACATCTTGGTTAGACCCGGATGGATCATAGCCCATGAATCATAAGATTCTACCAACACGTTTTGAATTAAATCATCAACCTGAGGAACGCAAACCCACAAAAAAGACTGAGTGCTCCACACGCATCAAGGGTGCAATTCCGGGCCTCTCCGAACACCACATTCTTTCAGACGCATTTATGTTATTTCACACTGATATGAACTCAAACTGGATATTTTAATTGTTTGGAAATGCAATGCAAAAATAGGGGAAACAAAATTCAGATTCTACCTCACCATTTCCACTATAAAGACTGACACACCACTATCATGGCTACTTTCATAGCAGAAAAACTCCCACTATAGTGGCCCAGTCGTGCTATGCAACCTTGACGAGTTCAGCCCATAAATTTTCTAAAATAAGAATTGTTTTCCATTTCCTTATCCCTACCAACTCTTGAAACGCATAACTATTAGTAATATAATCCCAAAAACAATCTGAGACATAGTATCCCAGATATGTGCATCATAGATTCAACACAAACCCCAAAATCATATCCAACAACATATAATTAGGCACATAGCACCACCTTCTCACAAAATTAACTATGAATAACATTAGAAAGTAGTGCATAATAACACATTCTCACTATCATACCATAAAAGCCTCTTCCATATGGTTCCCAACCAATACCAACTGTTCCAAAATCAGAGTTTCCCCACTGTCACAATTTATCATTTTCCCTTATCATCGTACCAATGATAAGTTCGTGCCAGTTTAACACGACATTTCGAATCAATAACATAACCATTAAATTATAGGACTGGACTATACCAAAACATGGTTAGTAAATCATATTAAAATTTATCATTAATTCATCACACATAATCAATCTAAGTAATTTTCTTGTCCATAATATTATACAAATACAAGTAATTACACTTCCCGCACATGCAAAAATTCAGGAAATTCAATGCACAAAGTAACAATCATTAAGTTATATTGTTATGGAAAGTCAGGTTCATTACTTCTTATTCATATCATTAATGACCACAAACTGATCACCAAAGCATTCACATGACTCTTAAAGCCATATACCAATTGAAACCTTCCCGGTTCTAACTCTCCTTACTTGAGTCCCTTTAGTTGTAACAATGGGATCTAGTTTACCTCGTCGAGAAACCAATAGGAATCCCGAGATACAATTGGACTCACCTCATATGACAAGAGACACACCACACAAAAGGAGTGAAGAAGTGACACAAGTTTCTAAAATGATTTATAGCGTGCTGATCCAATACGGACTCTAATATCAAACAGTAATGATCCCATAACCCCAAACTTAACGTCCCAAATGATCACACATGTGGGATCTGATACCAAATTGTCAAGATCCAACCCACTTGTCATACATGCATCTACTCTAAAACCTAGATAGGAGAACCATTAACCCCAAACATAACGTCTTACGTGATCACACATAAATCGATATATGAGTCCAACTCACCTTTCAAGTAACCTAGACCACTCAAGAGTTCATAAAATATCATTTGTAGTTTTTGACATGAAAATATGATCTACATAAGAACCATCCCAGCATTTAAACACAAACCCAACCATTTATGGACCAACACGTGACAAATATAACACAACAATCAAACCTAGTTCTCTCATGAGACCCATACACAAACTGATACTATATCGGTGTGGTATCCAAGTCAACCACCGTTAGTACATACCAGGCGTGGTATCCGAGCCAACCATTAGTATTTTTTATTAGTGTGGTACTCGAGTCAACCATTAGTATTATATACTAGTGTGGTACCCGAGTAAACTACCAATCAAAACAACATGCACAATCAAAATCACAATGAACAACCACACTTGAAGCCATGTCTGAATTAAACAAGTTCATTGCATGAGATTATAAACATGAAGTCATTTCGCTTTCACATTTTATTTCCTGAGAATGCATTAACAAACATTTCACATAGAACATCCAATATGAACACATACATACATATATACACCTATACATAAATAGCCCAATATTGGACCCCATTATTACTACACATTCATCAATAGGAAAATACCTCCCTAGTCCATCAATTAATACTCTTCCCATTCATTCAGTTCCCCATGATTATCACAAGTCCTAAGAATTGCTATAACTCAACAATTTCATAATACTTAACCTTAAAATTACCACCAAACCACCCTAAAAAGAAAATTCAAGGTTAACAATCAAGAACTAGAAAACCTAACTCTTATTCATTATCTTTCCCCACTTTGACAGTAATAACAATAACCTTTAGTAGTCTTCCAGCATTCACAAAGGCCTATGCATGAAACCTCTCGTCCATCTACAAGAATATTATGAAATAGATACATGTATAACTATTGAATCAAGTAAATCGAGCCTACCTGAGCACCAAGAAACTTCTGAAGTCTGATTGCAAACTTTGACTCCTTTTGTGAGACTTTTAGGTTGTTCTTGATCTAAAATAATAATACAGTACCAAATCAATCACAAATGGTCTAAATATTCCATATTTTATTATAATCTAAAACTCTAGTCTAACCTCATAATTTCCCCACTATTAATTTATCAAGGATTATCAATCTCGTGATTACTTTAACGCATTATAATAAATAAAATCAAGAATTGCCTCTTTTAAGAACAACTGAGGTCTTACACCCTAAAATCCTCATAAACCTAGATTTTCTTCACCTTAGAATGAATTCAAACCCTTCCATCGTGCCACAAATATTTTTGTAAGACCTAATAAGCAAACTACAAAAGTAGGGAATCATATTGCTCACCTTTACGAACATTCCTCATGAAAGCCTACTGAAATTTTCCCTAGGTCAGTCTTTTCTTCTCCAAAAACTTTCTTGGGTGATTATGGGTGATTTTAGGGGGTTTTCTATACTTACAATGTCTTATCGCGCTATAGCGGTTCAATCAGACACCTCATCCCGTTATAGCAACCCAAATCCATTATTTTTTTCTTGTTTTACTCATAAAGATAGGATAGATCATTAAAATAATATTTTTGAAGCTTTTTTTAATCAAGGGTAAGCTACAGAAATAGTATAGTTTCTGTCTTCTAATTTAGTATTTGCTGAAATCGAATATGTGTGATGGCTAGATAGAAGTACAGATCTACAATTTTACTTGGATTTCATACGGTCTCAGCGATTTTCCATGATATGATACAACAATAGAGATATTGGAGTTATACTTACCAGATAAAACAAACAATGAGTTTTTTAGGATCTTGATGGGTGTAGATCTAGATTTCCTTCAATCAACTCCTGTAAATAATGATGAATTAGACTTTAAAGCATTTAAACATATATGGTGGAATTAATCAATCTTGTGAGATAGAACCCATTAAAGGATACATCCAAGAAAGGAAAACTAGTTATTGATGACAAAATTACCCGACGGAGTTAATTTGACATGGTGAACAAGCATCAATTTCTCTTCAACAAGTGTATAGGCTAAGCATTATTTGTTTGGTCGCATGGCTTCATCGTTGAAGCTTTAAATTCTCTGATTTCTCCGACAGCTTCTCTGATGCTTTGATTGTCGAAGATTTCACTAGAAGCATCTAGTGCCTCTCTGACTTAAAATTTAGGTTTGTGTTTCTTGTTTTATTTTTCTGTTTGATTTTCTTACCTTTTTATTTTTTTTATCATTTTTGTTGGGCTTTGGCTTTTGGGCCGATCCTTTGTATAGTTTTTTGTTTTGCTAATCAAATTTTGACTCAATGTGTACTTCAATAATAATAAAAAAAGGTGCCACATGACCATATCATATAGGAAGTTGTCACAAACTTTAATGAAGTATTAGCTAATTGTCATGATGCCTCTTTGTAATCCCACATAGGCATAAAATCAAAGCATAAGTGATATATTCTAAGGGGAAAGGAGCTAGATTCTTGGAGAGGCTTTTGGAAGACCGTAGAATACTAAAGAAGAATTCTTGGAAGGTTTTACAATTTTCTAGGCTTGTAGAGAATTCTAGAGGGACTAGATTGTAAATATATAATGACTTGTATAGTAACTTTTTGTTTATACTTTAGCCCTTAGAAGAGTAATATAAATAGAAGGGATCTCGTTTGAAACTCAACCAAGCAACTGCAAAGCATTCTCCAATCAATACAAAAAGCCTTATTACAAACTCTCTTGTTTCTTTCTTCATTGTCTTACTGATCTATGTTTGCAAAGACTTACTTGAGCTTGTAAGATCGTAAAAGATACATCACTAAGTCGTCATGTGTCACACAGAGCGTTAGTCGAAGTTTGAGTCCGTGAAAAAGTGGTATCATAGCCAGATTGTTTCTAAGGGAATGGCTAACGAGGGAAACATCAACGCTACTAGAACTACCAACATCAGGTCGGATGGTGAAAAGAAGCACTAAAAGGAAAGGAAGAACCTTAAGAGTAACGAGGAATTATTGCTCGACCCGCAATCAGTAAAGCTAGTAATAAGGAACGTGGTGAGGAGCCCATTACCGTCATGCCTGGAGTAGAGAGGATCACGAGGGTTGACATGGTGAGGCATGTTGTGTAGATCTTAGGAAGGCACTTGAACAAGGTCGGCGACAAGTTTAAGACTCTCGAGGACTTCACCCTTGAAGAGAATGACAACATCCACAAATAGTTAGAGGCGCGTAAGCATGTAGTGTGTGAGATGAAGGAAATCATCACTTCATTGGAGTGTGGACTCATGAAGGCAATAAGCACAATTGAAACAACGAAGGCTGAGATGGAAGCTCTCAAGGGAAAAATGGAAGTTTGAGGATCTTCAATACCCAATGGAGATAGGGAGGCCAAGATTTAGGATCCCAAACGAACAATGTTCAAAGGCATTTGTTACGCACATGAGGTAGAGAATTTCCTGTGGAATTTGGAGAATTAATTTAAGTGCAACAAGGTGAAGAGTGATAAGAGAAAGATCAACATTGTGGTGTTATACCTGTCGGAGATGGCCATTTTGTGGTGGAGGCGAAATGAGTCAAAAATAGTCAAGGGGCTTTGCACCATCAACACATGGGAGAAATTTCGAGTGTAGTTCAAGAAGGCTTTCTTTCCTAACAACATCATATATGGGGTGAAGCGTAAGTTTAGGGAGCTGAAGCTGATAGGCAGCACACGGAATCCATGAAGAAGATCACCACCCTCAGGCTCCAGATTCCAACTCTCATAGATGAAGATATGTTCTTCCCCTTCATGGATGGGCTGAAAAATGGGCCATGAAGGAGTTAGAATGGTGACAGGTCAGGACTATTGATGAAGGTATCATGCAGGACGAAGCTTTGACAGACTTTAGGAATGAAAAACCCTAACCGAGCCAGAAGAGAGGAGATGAGAGATAGTCATGACCAACGGTGGAGAGATCGTGGCAAAATCAAGGAGAAGTAGCCACATCTAGTGAATCATGACACTTATAAGTCTGATGGCAAGAAGTCTGGACGTCAAAGCGATACGGAGAGGAAGGCAGAGGCTACAAAGAGAAATAGTTGCTACATATGCAGTGGGTCGCATGGCTATGAAAAATTCTCTGAACTGAAGAACTTGGTACCATATTATGGGAATGGAAGGGGAAAGATAGACAAAAGTCAGGACAAGGTTCAGATATGAAGTTGTTGGACTTGATTGGACTATGTAGAGCTATAGCAAAGAAATGACAGAGGCTGAAAGAATATGATGCACAATATGTACACATCACGATCAATGGACTAACCACTCGTGCTATGATCGATACAGGTGCGGAGGCTAACATCATGACCAAGACCGCAGAAACAAAGTTAGGATTGAGTTACATTCCATGTAACACCTACCTCAAGACAGTCAACGCACCACCAATTCTCGTGTGTGGAGTTGCTCATGGTGAAGACAAGACTTGGTTTTCCATGTAGAAGCGATGCTCCGTAGTCATAGCGGCATCAACTGGGGAGAGTGTCATGAACCACCACTTTGTCATCCCACTTAGGCATAAAATTAAAGTATAAGTGAGCTAGCCCAATTGGGAAGGATCTAGAGTCTTGGAGAGGTTCGTGGAAAACTCTAGAATATACAAGAAGAATTCTCGGAAGTCTTTAGAATTCTCTAGGCTTGTAGAGAATTCTAGTAGCGGGACTAGATTGCAAATATGTAGGGACTTGTATAGTAATTTTTATTTACACTTTATCCCCTAGGAGAGTAGTACAAATAGAAGTCTCTCATTTGAAATTAAAGCAAGCAAGTGTAAAGCATTTTCCAAGCAATACAAAAAGGCTTCTTACAAATGCTCTTGTATCTTTCTTCATTCTCTTAGCGATCTATGTTTGAAAAGGTTTACTTGAGCTTAAAATATTGTGAAAGAATCATGAGTAAGTTGTCAAGTGCCACACGGAGCGTTAGTTGAAGTCTAAGTCTGTGACATAATGCTTCAAAATTTCCAAAACTTCAGTGATGTAAGTTTTTAAAAGGAAAACAATGGAGGCTTGTTTACACCTAATTTTGACCCTTCACATTCTAATTAATTTTTTAAGTTTCTTCAATTTCAAACAACGTTGTAATAATTGTTTTACAAAATTAAAAATATTTTAAAAATCATTATAAGGTAATTTTTCCAGTTATTATAAAATAAAATATCTGTATATGCATATAATATATAGATTTCTATAGTTTCTACTTTTATAAACATTTTCTTTTTATAAATGCCAAGACCCGAAATCGCGTGTTGATGGTGCTTACAATAAACCCTAGTAGGCAAGCTGAACACATGATAACATAAGATAAAAAGAATAAAGATGAGAAATCACCTCCATCATAGATACATACAAAACGGAATAAAATATACAAAAAGGCCCCAAAAGGGACTGAAGAATATGCAATGTATACAAGGAACCAAACCTCAAACCAAATATTATTGGTACAAGAGCATCTAAAGACGGAAGTAGAGTTATACAAAACCTACATGTCTAACAAAATACAAAATATGTAGACAATAAATACATAAGGAAAAGCAGCAAGACTCCAGATGTGAAGGGCTCACAACAATCTTTACAACAAAAGGGTCTTGAATGAGTGAAGATCGATGGTGATGAATATTGCTAGGTGTTGCATCTAAAAAAAGCATAAAAGTGTACTATGACACTACAACATTTTATGTCTACAACCACCCGAGAAAAGTGTGGCCTAAACTATGAAAATATTTGGCCTTTGATAAAAGGACACACTTTTTAACTTTAAGCTACACTTTTCTAGGGGTGGCCGAAAGAAGCGTCACCTTAGAGTTTAAGGGACACATTTCAAATGTTGCCTTATCATCTACGGTTAAAAGCATAGCTTAAAAGGAAAAAAGGCCACGCTTTGCAGTACGTCATATAGCAACATTTCTATCTCATACAACTACACTTTCAAGCGTGGCCTTTGCTTCCTTATGGCCCACGATTTTAAAGTGTTGTCTCTTCTATCTTATGTATGACAACACTTTGAAGTGTAGTCTTTGCCCATATGCATACCACAATTTCTATGGAATATTCTACACAATTGACAGTCCTATGTCTATACTTTTAAGTGTGGTAATATTTACTATAAAATATTTATATGCCACAATTTATAATTAAAAAACAACAATATTGTTTTGCAATAAATAATCTCAAGCATTAAATTAGCTAATAAGTAATTCAAATATATAGATTTGCAGTAAGATTCAAAAGATAATATGTCTTGTGTACATACACATACTTATAAAGCAATATTCTAAATATGTGTACAGTAGTTCAAAAACTCTTACAATAGTTCAATATATTCTAGCAATGAATATATTTCACAAAATCAAATATAATGTATTCAAACTTGTAACACCTCGGAAATCAGAGTTAGAAGTTGCAGCAGAAAAACAACAGAAAATAGTGGACCACGACAGGTTTCACGGACCGTGAATAGAACCACGGTCTGTT
This sequence comes from Solanum verrucosum, assembly GCF_900185275.1. Taxonomy (NCBI): domain Eukaryota; kingdom Viridiplantae; phylum Streptophyta; class Magnoliopsida; order Solanales; family Solanaceae; genus Solanum; species Solanum verrucosum. Next base: position 4,264,864 of record NW_026019930.1, on the reverse strand, counting down.
GACCTACCCATGGTTCACACCCCAGAGGTGGTGGACCACAGAGCCCTTCACGGGCAGTGGACCACCTCATGAGCAGTGGGAAGGCTCGTTGGGGTGAGGTTGAACCTCCCAAGCTCTAGCGTCAGACCACGGAGCCTTCCACAGGCCGTGGTCATGATGAGGGCCATGGGAGGGTCCGTGGACTTGAGCCACCAGACCCCAACCCAAGTGAAGAAACATGGTAACCTTTAAGGTCTGTGGTCCTTCACATGGGCCGTGGTAGGGCTCGTGGTTGGACCACCAAGAACCAGCAGCCACTGGACGAAGGACCAGACCCACTTGACGGTCTGTGGTCCCTTTGACAGTCCGTCATAGGGACTGTGGTCAGCCCCGCCATATTTTAAGTCAATGGTTGTTTGGTCTTTTTCCCTATGCGTTGTACACCTAAACTACGTCGTTTAACCCCTAAACTATGTAGTTTTGGTCAGTTTAAGCCTATTAACTTAATCAGAACCTACCCTAATCGATCTTTCACCAAAAATTCATCAATCTTAGAGCAAAACAGGAGAGAAAAGTCGAGCAGCCCTCTCCAAGAACACAACAAGTTTCCTTTAGTTCCAGCCTCGAAATAAAAAGATTTCTCTGTGAAATTCGTCACCAGGTATGTGGGATTTCACTAATGGGTTCCTTTCATCCATTAGGTCCCTAGAATTCAGTTAGAATACTGACTCCCTATGTATTGTTTAGACTTAGGGTTTCTAGAACTTTAGATAAATTATTGCTATCTAGCAATTATGTTACTACAAATCATATTATCATGTTTTCTTGACATTGTGCTTAGGTTTTTGCATGAAACTCATAACCCTAGTGGTGTAGATTCATTTAGTTCATTAATTATACTAGCTAGGTTAGATACACATATATACAAGCCTCAGATTTTGAATGTTTCATTACAAGTACTAAAATATTGCATTCTCAATTAGCATGTCAGAATATTGAGCTATCTAGTATAATTCAGTTATGTTGTTTATTCAGATTTCTAGTTGGGACTAGGTTTAGACTGAGTGGACTAGGGTTCAGCGTACCCGTATAGTCCCAGAACTATGTGCCCCATAGGTAAATAAGTCCTCTATGTGGGGATTATATTTAGTGATCTTGCAAGTCATGCCTTTATACCCTTGGCAAGGTATATTGGGTTCTTTCGATGGGTCGTATACATCGGAATCCACGTTTAGCTCACGTGGTTTTATGTCAGTTATTAGTAGCTCCCACAGTCAGACTTTAATGCATTGGACCAGGTTTTCAGTTATATTTCAGTATTCGGTCTTAGCATGTTATGTACTTGGTCATTGAATTCATTTCAGTTCATTCGCAGTATGTTTTCAGCATTTTTCCAGTATTTCTAGATTATATTATTGCTTAGTATGATTTGTTTAGCTTTGTCCTATCCTACTTGCTTAGTACATACCAAGTACTGACGCATTCTCCGCGCTACCTCCTTTCATAATGTAAGTTCATGTACTCAGCATCCAGGTTACACGTAGATCGACTCCTGATCTCTATTTTCAACAACTTCAGTGGTGGGTCCTCACATTTCGAGGTCTATAGACATGTTTCTATATTTAGTGTTTTCATTTCAGTTTTCAGTATTTTCTAGAGTTAGTTGGGCACATGTCCAGTAGCTTTAAAAGTAGAGGCTTCTTTTCAAACATAGTTTAGTTTCATCTTTAGAATTGAGTTTAATCTTTCATCTGTATTGAACTCATAAGTATCTTATTTATTTATAACAACTTTGGGTATTCCCCACTATTAAGTTTTATCATGATTTAGCTTCCGCATTAGTTTTAATTGTTATAGAATATTCGGCTTTCTTAGGATATGTCAGTTTAGGGTTAACTTGGGATCACTCGTGATCCTAGGTCCCGTGTTAGTTAAGGGGGTAACCTCGGGGAGTAACAAACTTGGTATTAGAGCCTTAGGTTCAAGAGTCCTAGGATGTCTAAAATGCCACACTAAGTAGAGTCATTTTCCTGGGTGTGAAGTGCACCACATCTAATGAGAGTGAGGCTATGAAGTGTTTTAAGAAAAACTTCACTTTCTTGCTATTCTTATCGTGTGTGGGTATGATCTCCTTTGTAACTCGTTGTTATGCATTTCAAATCATGCCTCCACATATAGCTAATGCAAGGAACACTAACGCAGCTCCTCCAGTCCCAGTTCATGATGTTTCGAACGCAGTGTTTCGGAATGCAATTCAGCTTTTGTCTCAGAGCGTAGTTAACCAGAACAACCAGTACGTCCTAATTCCTACCAATGCTAGTAACTAGTCACATATTTTCTGGTAAGTGGAAAATATGCCCAATCTGCATAAAAAAATGTTGTGATCTTTCCATTAGAATTACAGGACAGTAATAGACCTTGACCAAACTATATTTTTAAGATACTTGATGACCGTCAATGCAGCATCCATATATGACCTTTTAGGTTGTTGGAGGAATTGACAGAGACTTTAAGCTCTATAAGAAATATTTGGTCTTGTAATGTTAAGATAAAGCAGTTTCCCAATAGTTTTTTTATACATAATTTGATATACAAAAGGATTTTCCGGTATACCTTGCTTGACATGTTCATCATACTATCTTGATGTAACCTTAACATTAAAGTCAATAGGAGTACTTGCTAGTTTAGATGCAAAGAATCCAACTTCTGCTTCAAGTTCCAAAGTGTACTTCCTTTTTTTTGATCTTGTGAACTCAATTCCCAAAAAATACTTAATCTCTCCTAAGTCTTTTATCTTAAAAATACTTAGTAATGCTTTCTTTTTACCTTCAACAAGCTTTAAGCTACTACATATGATAATTATATCATCAACATATACAAGTATAATAGTTATCCCTTCACTATTTCTCCTAATAAACAAGGAATAGTCATGTTGACTTTGTTGAAAGTTGAGATTGATAAGGGCTGCAGTGAGCTTCTGATTTTACTGTCTTGGGGCCTGTTTTAACCCATAGAGGGATTTGATTAGTCTACATACCTTATCCCCCTTGACTGGAAAACCCCTGCGGCATAGTCATATAAATCTCATCGTCCAAATTACCTTACAAATATGCATTGAACACATCCATTTGATGAATATGCCAGGTTCCTGCTACCATAATGGATAGTATATTTCTAATTGTTACCATTTTCACTAAAGGTGAGAGAGTTTCTTTGTAATCTATTCCCTCCTTTTGAATGTACCCTTTTGCTACAAGTCTTACCTTAAATATTTCCACTTACCCTGTAGATTTATACTTAAATCTTGTATATTCACCCGCAGCCTATAGCCTTCTTTCCAGCTGGTAAGTCTGTAACACGCCAACTCTTATTATCCTCCAATGCTTGTATCTCAAATTTTGTTGGCTCTACCCACCTTTGATCTTTTATGGCTTCAGAATATGTGGTAGGTTCTTGCAGACCATAGATAGCAACTAAATAAGATTGATAAGCAGGAGATAAATAATCATATATAAGGAACTTTTTTATTAATATTAAGTGAAACAAAATCTTTATCTCAACATACTTCATTGGATGGTGATTGGACTGTATAAGTATTAGATGTACATTGTTCCAGTATGTTACATTACTAAATAATTCATTGAGTCGATATCAATATATTTTATATTTGGATGGATCATACGGTTGACTTTTGTATACAACATTACCAGATAAGACATGAAATCAATGTCAATATATTTTATTTTGAGTAGATCATGCAGGGGATTCAATTTATTACATTACTAGATGAATCATGTAGTTAATGTTAATATATTTTATACTTAGATTGATTTATTCGTAGTTTAAATGTGATTTCATTTAGTGGTTGTGGATGGATTTAATGAATTTGTAGTTGCAAATACAAGTTTCTTTATGTGTTTTTGGCTTGCTTGAGAGAGAGGTCGTGAAACTAAGACCACTAGATTGATGGCTAGTGTGAGTGGGTCGACATGAGGTTCAACTCGAGAGAGTGAACCCTAGTCCCATGTCCACACACTCAGCTCGAGAGAGTGAGTGGGTTAAGGCGTAGGCTGGTCTTCAGGCGGCAAGTGGGTGTCCGAGAGGAACATATTTGAAATGGGGTAAGCTGCTCGAGAGAGAGCTATCCCCCTTAAAGCTTAGCCTGGTGACAAATACTCTACGAATCTTCTATAGAAAGCATGTACTCAATAATCTAGCTTAACCCTTATTTGTATCACATCCCAAGGATCCCCTCTCATTATTTAGAAACCCTTGTTATTTTGTTGTTTTTGCCTTACTGGTGACAAAACCCCCCATTGTTAATTGACACTCCTGTGTCCCCCTTTAATTTACAATGTTTGTAATCGTCAATGTCTTTATCTACAACTAGTTAGAACTAAATTTTATTTTTCTATTAATTCTCAAAACCACTCTCTTGGGACAATCCCAACCCTTAGTTGGGTTACTATACTATTGCACGATCATAGACACTTGCATTGGAAGTTGTGTCCTTAATTACACAAACATCATCCAAAACTCAACAAATTTTGACTCATATCAGGCGTGTATAGAACTTCAGGAATAGTTTTGATACCTGATATTGTTGACATAGACATTGTACCCCTGGCTTTGACTTTTATTGCCTCATTGTTTCCTACTTTTACTTTAGATTTGTAAGTATCATCAAGGAATTTGAACATTTCAACATCCTTGCACAAGTGATGTGTACAACCACTATCAAGAAGACATGAATCAAAGGATTCATTAATTGAAAATTATGAAATTGCAAAGAATTGCTCGCCATGTGCATCTGCAACTTTTGCTGCTTGTGCTTTCAAAGCTTCGGAGGCCTTTGCTCTTGAGTTGCAGATCTTGGATATGCGCCATGTCTACTTGCAGTTGCCACATATTGCATCGGTTCTCCACCAACAGTACTTCTCCAGATGTGTAGTTCTTTTGCAATGTTTGCACGGAGGGAACTTATTCTTCACATCACCACTATTGTTTCCTTCATCATGCTTGCCCTATTCTTTTGGTTGAACTTTTGATTTTCTTTAATGGAAATTTTCTTTTGTATAGAGAAAGCTCCTTCAGTGAACTTGTCCCGTCTCATTGTCCTTCTTCAGTCTTGTGCTTGAAGAACACTCATTAGTTCACCTAATGAAAGTTTACCCTGGTCTTTGGATTCTTCAAGAGAGGAAATCTTAGATTCAAACCTCTCAGGAAGAGTCACAAGAACTTTCTCCATGATTTGTTTTTTCTGTAAATTCTTTACCAAGAAGTCTAATGCTATTAACAATTAAGGAGATTTGATCAGCATACTTACTAATTGTTTCACCTTCCTGCATATTCAAGGACTCAAATTCCCTTTTAGGTTCAACACTTGCATTTGATGTGTTCTAACATTGTCTTGTTATTCTCTCTCAACCTACCCCAAGCCTCTTTTGTTGTTTTACAAGTCATGATTCTATAAAACACAGAATCTGCCACAGTATTCTACATAAGCGTCTTGGCTTTAGATTTATTTACCTTCTCTTCATTTTTAGATTTGATTTGAGCCAAGGTAGGATTTGTTGGTAGAGCAGCAAGTGGTTTATCTTCTGTTACAGTTTCCCAAAGTTCATAGGCTACCAGAAAATCTTGCATCTTCACAGACCAGATTTGGTAATTTTCACCAGTGAAAGTGAATGGTGGATTTATAGGTAGGTTGTTGGATGTCATTTTGTGTTGTAGGTTAAAATTTTTTGGTCATGTAAGATCAACTTGAGGTTCTGATTTAACTGTTAAAACACAAACACTCGAGAAACTGAGTTGAAGAATAAAAATAGAGTGAACTTATGAAATTCCAACAATGTATTAATTTGCAGAAGATCTGAATTTATCCAAGGAAAAACCTAACCATTTCCTATCTAGTAGCCACTTACAAAGTGGATGTTAAAACTGAATAAGTACATGTGCCACTAACAGTCATAAAAAGTTAAGCAACTAAAGTTGACTAAGTCTAGCTAGAAAATAGGAAGCACTAAACTGAAATAAGTAAAAAACAGTAAAAATAATAAGCTGAAAAAAATGCCAATTGTCTAATAGCAAGAACATGTTCCCCGACTTTGTCTCCCTCTAGGTATTTGTCACAGTCCAAAAATAGAGGTTATAATATGACACATATTTCGATTCCACCAATAGTTATGACAATCTCTTATCCAAATTATTATTTATTTAAAGAAAAAATACAAAACATAAGTAATTAAGAAGTGGAAATCGAGTCTGAAATTCAAACTTTCAAAAATCAAAATAGAATGCATAAATAATTAAGTCTACAACACCAAAATCTACAGACATGAGTGAAGCTTCCACAATAACATGGATAATTTGCCCTTCTCTTTTACATTATGAATCATTTTTTCTACTCGTAGTGAGATAAAATAAGCTAATTCAAACGAGGCAAGGGTACTAAAGATAAGCGTATGAGTCATGCTTCAATAAAATTAATACATAAGAAGGTAAATACTAAGCATTGAACACAATGATTTTTCACATAAAACATGTGATTTATATGAAACATAAATAAAAACATGAGGGAATAAATTAAACGAGAGAGTGAGGATAAAAATGTTTCTTTTTGATTCTTGAAGCAACCAAATAGAGAAATCAAACTAAAACTAATTGTTGCAGTTGTCTTCTACAACTACATGACCTAAATTCAATATAAAAGATGACGGAGGGTAGAAGAATGTTGAGGAAGTGCACACCACAATAAATAGCTATATTTTAGCCATTTTTTGTTTCCTAGTTTGTTTAAAACTCTGTTAGTTACTGTTCAGTATTAGTTCCTCAATTTCAGCAAAAAATAACTTAGTTTTAACAGATTTTTTAGCATTACTTTACATCATCTTAGTTAAGATGCGATGTATTTATTCAGTCTCATTTAACAATAGAAATGACTTTTCCTTTTTCTTCTTCAATCAGTTCTTATTCTCCTCTATTAAACACAAACATGTTTGGTATCAGAGCCCTTTAGTTCTTAAGGGACTCTAAGAATTTGCGAGTTATATTGAGTAAAGCCTAAACCTAATTAAACCATTCCATAAAACTAGCTTTGCTTTGCCAAGTTTTGATGAAGAAAACTAACAGATTTAGGTTGTTAGGATGGAAGCCTACATTGATATATGTCATCTCTGGGAAGCAGTAGAGGAGGATTATGAAGTTTCTCTTTTACCATGCAATCCTACAATGGCTCAGATTAAAACTCATAAAAAGAAGAAGACCAGGAAGTTGAAGGTGAAGGCATGTCTCTATGTTGTAGTATCTCCTACTATTTTTCTAGAATCATGACTCTAAATCAGCTAAGGAAATACAGAACTTTTAGAAAAAGAAACATTATGGAGATGAATGAATTCGAGACATAAAGGTCTTAAACCTGGTGAGGGAATTTGAAATGGAAAAAATGAAGGAATCTGATACAATTTAATAGTACTCAGATAAACTTATTAGTCTGGCTAATAAGGTAAAGTTACTTGGTGTCAAACTTTCCGATACAAGGATTGTGCAGAAAATCCTTGTTACTTTACCTGAAAAGTTTGAAGCAACAATTGCTTCACTGGAAAATACAAAAGATTTGTCAAACATTACTTTGGCGGAACTTTTAAACTTCTTGCAAGCACATGAACAAAGAAAAATGTTAAGGAACGGGGAAACTGTTGAAGGAGCTTTGCAAGCAAGCTATCAATTAATGTCAGAGGCAAAGGTAGGAAGCATAAGTTAAGAATAGCTACGCTACATAAATAGAAGTTTTTGCAACTGATAGCAATTCTAGCAGCGACAACAAAAGTGGAAAATATCCACCATGTCAGCATTGTGGGAAGAGATATCATCCACAGTTCAAAGGTTGGAAAAAACATGATATGAGATGCACAAAGTATCATAAACTTGGTCATTCTGAGATTATTTACAAAGAAAAAGGACCATTACAATTAAATGGAGCTCAAATTGCAGACGAACAAGAAAAAGATAAATTGTTTGTGGCTACTTCTTTTGCAAGTAGAAGTTCAAGCGAAAGCTGGTTAATTGATAGCGGTTGTACAAATCATATGACTCATGATGAGGAGATTTTTAGAGAGTTAGAAAGATCTTCAATCTCCAAAGTAATAATTGTTAATAGGGATCATCTTCTAGCCAAAGGGAAAGGCACAATAGCTATTGAAAGCTATTCAAGTACAAAGTAACTCTAATATGTACTTTTTTTTCGTGAACTTGATCAAAATTTGTTCAACGTAGGGCAACTTTTGGAAAGTGGTTTTAATCTCATGTTTGAGGATAAGAAGTGTGTAATCTTTGATCCAAAGGGCTAACAAATTTGTCAAGTTAATTTGAGAGGAAAGAGTTTTTCCTTTGATCCAATGGAGAAAAAGTTGGCTGCCTATCGAGCCAACAGATGACAACAAATATATGGCACAAAAGACTCAGACATTTTCATCACAGGCCACTCTTGCACATGTTAAAGAAAGACATGGTTTCAAGGACTTTCACTTATGGAGGATCAACATGCAACTTGCAACACATGTCAATTGGGAAAGCAAAGTAGGATGCCTTTTGCCAAGGCACCCCGAAGAGCATCAGTTAAGCTTCAATTAGTCCATACTGATTTGTATGGACCACATAGGACTGCTTCTCTTAACGAAAGTAAATATTTTATAGCATTCATTAATGATATGACACAAATGCGTTGGATTTATATTCTCAAGTTCAAATCTGATGTAGCTGAAGTGTTCTGGAAATTCAAAATTTGGTACAAAATCAAAGTGGTTGCAGGATTCAAATGTTTAGATCAGATAATGGTATTGAGTACATATCTGATCGATTTAAAAAGTTTTGTGAAAATGCAGGCATTGAGCATCAACTCATTGTTTGATATACTTCGCAATAAAATAGTGTCAGTGAAAGGAAGAACAGATCAATAATGGAGATGTCGAGATGCTTGTTATGTGAGAAGGGCCTACCAAAAAAGTTATGGATATAAGCAACTAACATTGTTGATTTTTTTTATTTTTGCTAAATTGTTTGCCTACAAAAGTCGTGAAGGAATAGACACCTTTTGAGGCATGGCAGGGGTATAATCCATCCTTACAAAATTTAAAATTCTTTGGTTGTTTGTGCTTCTCACATACTCCACAGGTTAAGAGGGACAAGTTAGATAAGAAAGTTGAACTTGTAGTCTTTATTGGTTATAGTACAATCTCTAAAGTTTATAGATTTTTTCAGCCTCGTACAGAAAAAATTATGGTAATCAGAGATGTATTTTTTATGGAAAATAAGTAATGGGACTAGGAAGAAGTTAACCAGAAGGAGATCACAAGAAAGCTAATAGATGCAGATGAGAACATTGATGATCAATATGTGAAAGGAACCAGGTTGCACTCTGACATATACCAGAGATGCAATGTGGCCATTTTGGATCCTTCTAGATTTTAAGAAGTCATTTCCGATCCCAAGTGGAAAGTTGCAATAGAAGAGGAGCTTGCATATATTGAGAAGAGCGAGACCTGGCAGCTTCTGGAAAAACCATAACATAGGAAGATCATTGGTGTGAAATGGGTTTATCACACGAAATTGAATGTTGATGGATCTGTCAACAAGCTCAAAGCAAGACTTGTTGTGAAAAGTTACTCACAATTTTTTGGAGTTGATTATTCAGAAACCTTTTCTCCAGTTGCTAGGCTTGATACTATAAGGTTGTTACTAGCTATTGCTACTCAAAAAGGTTAGAAAATCTTTCAATTATATGTCAAGTCCTTCTTTTTAAAAAATGGTTTTCTACATGAGCAAATTTATGTGGAGCAACCTTATTTTTTTTCTATAAATGGACATGACGACAAAATGTATCTATTCAAGAAAGCCATTTATGGTTTAAAACAAGCTCCAAGGGCTTGGTATACTCGAATTGATGATCACTTGCAAGGATTTGGTTTTAAGAAAAGCCTAAGCGAATCAACTCTATTTATTGAAAGAAGAGATTATAATATTATGGTTATATCACTTTATGTTGATGATCTTCTTGTAATAGGCAACAACCTTGAAATGAAAGATGAATTCAAGGTAGAGATGAAGAAAGTGTTCGAAATGATAGACTAGGGAGAAATGTCTTACTTTCTTGGAATGGAGATTTGTCAAACCCACAATGAAGTGTTCATTTGTAAAAAGAAATATGCAAGGGATACAATGAAGATGTTCAAAATGGAAGATTTCAAACCTATGAACACTCTAATGAATCAGAAAGAAAAGCTGATTAAAGATGATGGTAGTGACAAGGTTGATGAGGCAAGTTATAGAAGTATGGTTGGATGTCTCATGTATCTCACTACCATGAGACCCGATATTCTGCAAGCAGTAAGTGTCTTATCTATATTTTTGAATTGTCCAAGTGAAATGCACATGAAAGCAGCCAAAAGAGTGATAAGGTATGTCAAGGGAACTTTGGAATATGGTGTTAGGTTCGGGAAAAGTTACAACTTCAACTTGCAAAGGTATTCTGATAGTGATTGGGCTGGGTCAGATCATGACATCATAAGCACTTCTGGTGATTGTTTTATTCTTGGTTCAGGATGTTTTCCTGATTCTAAAAGAAGTAAGGTATCGTGGCACAGTCAAGGGAAATTTGGACAATGGAGTTAGGTTTAGGAAAAGTCAGAACTTCAACTTGCAAGGGTATTATGATAGTGAGTGGGTTGGGTCAAATGATGACATGAAAAGCACTTCAGGTAATTCTTTTAGGCTTGGTTCGAGATGATTTTCATGGTGCTCAAAAAGAAGCAAGGTATCATGGCACAGACAACTACAGAAGCTGAATTTAAAACTGTAATATCAGTTGTTAATCAAGCTCTTTGACTAAGGAAGATTATGTTAACTCTTGATCTGGAGCAACAAGAAAGCACGAAAGTGTTTGTGGAGTATTAGACAGCCATGGAAATTTCTCATAATCTAGTTTTTCATGGAAAAACAAAACATTTGAATATGAAATTGTAGTATCTCAAGGAAGTGCAAGCAGATAGAGAGGTGAAGTTGGTTTATTGCAAGTTGGAAGATTAAATTATTGATGTTCACTAAGCCATTTCATGTTAATATGATTGAATTCCTTAGAATCAAGCTTGGTGTTACTCCCCGAGCCTACACCCTGGACATGGCCAGCACTTGAGAACTATCGCTGGTTCACAAGCGAACCCTTGGTTTGGCTGACTACTTAGCAGAAGACTTAAGAAAAATGGGGACTCCAACTACCAACAATTAACTCAAAGCATCTCAACAATATCCCAACTCAGTGAATGTCTGAAATACTTAATTAAACATAACTAAGTGACTCAAAGTCTCAAAACATCAACACAGGAAATAAGGAGAGACTCCTCAACTTCTAACTATATAGGAAGTCTCTAAATAGTACGAAAGCTATCGGGGCAGGATCCTCGACAACTAAACAAAACAATAATGATAGCGTGAAGTCCTCCTGAAAGTAAGGAGGCTTACCAAGACTAGCTGCAATACAAATGGTATAAACGGAGCACCTGTTGATGACTCTGAACACCTGTATTTGCATCATAAAATGATGCACGTTAAATGACATTAGTAAATTGAATGTACGAGTATATAAGGGGAAAACTGAAACAAATATAACTGAACTAATCACATGGCAAGACAATACTCACCTTAAACACAACTACAATATGAAAGAAATAATAATAAATGCAATATTTAAATCTTTTAGAACAGAAGATATAAACTCAAATGTATAAAAATACAATAACATACTCTTTACTCTTATTTGGGAGATTCTCTAACCGACAACTATCACTATGAGCTATGTGATGATACAACGTCTCGCCCACGCTGCCAGAACTGTCTATACCTTGCCGTAGTATAGAACACATCAACTAAGTGGATCTACTAAGCTATGCTTAAAAGAAATAAGGAGTTGTCTAAAAAGTATGGTCCCTTACCCATGTTGGTGAAATGGTTTATGAGGAATGTGAGTTGTCTGAACTCATCCCCATATCAGTGCTCAGTACTATTCCCAATAATATATAACTCGTGCTCAAATGTACAAAACATAACTCTTTCTCAATTGGAGGTAGTTACTCAAAAGATCCTCTTACAAGAGGTAATACTCTGAAACTTCTCTAAACTCATGTAGAAATTGATGTTTCTGTCTTTTAAAGGTAAAAGTGTTACACTTGGGAATACTTAGTTCCCTTATACTCATTTTGAAATATTAAATATAACTCCTCTCATTCTCATACTCATTTACTAAAGATTTAGTTCAATTAATTGCACAAGAGTTCTCAAATTTGACTCAAAAGAACCTCTTAAACTTTCCTCTTAACTTTACTTAAATTTTGAACTGTAAATTAAATTAACAGATGTGATCAGGATATTCAGGATCTCTCAAGGATTAATAAAGACATTAAGTGTCAATATAAAGAAGAAAGTGAATACATGATTTGAAAGACCAGATGTACAGGACAAAAAATGGAGAAGAAAAGGGTCAAGCGACCCTTGCCAAGTAGTGGCGTGTCGTGCCAACCTCAACAGTCCTAGGGCAGCTTTGGGGCACACTATAGGCACAGGTCGCCAACCCCAAAGCTGTAGTACCAAGTTCCTGACGCTTTAGGGAGGCTTTGCCCCACCCCGAAACCAAATTGTTGACGAATTTTCTTGTTCAATTTTGGGTCCTAACTCATCTAGAATCAATTGTTTTCTTCCAAATTCACTTTGATTCATAAACCCAACACAAATTCATTGAAATACCACCCAAATTCTATCAAGAAACACCACTTATTTGCAGGACCCTTACCTCAAGAACACAAAACCTCCAATGTTAAAGAATGAGGCTAAAATTCAAGAACTACTCAAGAATCTTTACATAAACGAAGTCATGGGCGAATTAATGGAATAATTACAAGTTTGGTATGAGGACGAACAAGTCCATTACTATGGAAAACCTCACATACTGGAAAAAAAACTATGGAAAACCTCACATACTGGAAAAAAACCATTGTTTTTGGCGAAATTCCTCAACCCTTGAATGAACGCTTGAAAACCCTTTTTACCTCTTCTTGAAACTTCGCCCTAAAATTTTAAGTATTTAGGAATGTGAAAAATAACTTAGCGTCTGATTAGACCCCTAAATTGGGTGAGAAAAGCATGTTCAAGCCTAGTGGGGTAAGGAATATACCAAAATTTCCATTTTTCAAATGGATGAAACGCCTTAACTAGTAAGGCTTCACTTAAACACCCATAACATTTAGGTCGGAGCTCGAAATTTATCAAACTTGGTGGTGTTGGAAAGAAAACTCAAAGACCTTCCATTTGATATGTGATGGGCCACCTAACTCTTTATGTTCTAAAAAATATAGTCATTTGAAGTTGGTCCAAAACTAAAACTGATGGAAATGTGAGTCTTCAAACGAATGTCTTTGAGTCCTCTTTTCAAAGCCACCAAGTTTGCTGAATTTGAAGGTGCGAGTAAAAAGTTATGATTATTTAGGTGAAGCCTATCCAGTTAAGGCTTTTCATCCGTTTGGGAAAGGGGTACTTTGGTCTTTTCCTTACCCCACACGACTTGACCAAGTTTTTCCTCACCCAAGTTAAGGGTCTAATCAGATGCTAAGTTATTTTTCACATTACAAAATGCTTAGAATTTTAGGGCTAAGTTTCAAGAAGATTAAAAGAGCGTTTTCAAGCGTTCAATCAAAGGTTAAGGAATTTCGCCAAGAAAAAGGTTTCTTTCGAGAAATGTAGGCTTCTCATAGTGTTGAGTTTGTTCACCCTGACGCCAATCATGTAATTTCATTCATCAATTCATCCATGAGATTGTTTATATTGTGATTCTTGAGAAGTTCTTGAGTTTTAGCCCCATTCTTTAACAATAGAGGTTTTGAGTTTTTAGGTGAGGAATTTGCGAATGAGTGATGCTTCTTGATGGATTTTGTGTGGGATTTCATTGAATTTGCATTGGGTTTATTAATCAAAGAGAGTTTGGGGGAAATCATTAGATTCTATATGAGTTAGGACCTGAAATTTGACAAGAAAATTCGTCGGGTTTCTAGGCAGAGGGGTGGAGCGTCGCGCCAGCTATAGCGCCAAAACTACTGGCCAGTAGATTGAGTTCTGGCACGCTGCGCCAGCATTGCACCCCAAACACTGCTCGGTAATTTGGGGGATGGCACCCTGTGCCACTCAGTGCACCAGGGTCGCCAGGTCCTTACTCTTTCGTCCTTCTTTCCGTATGTGTTTATTCAAATCATGTGCACGTTCTCTTCTTAATAGGAACTCTTAAAGTCTTCTGTAATTCTTGAGAGATCTTACATGTCTTAATTCACATTTCGAATTAAACTAAAGTTAAGAGGAAAGTCAAGAGGTCCGTTGGAGTCACGTTGAGAATTCTTTAAATTGATTATAGTTTTGAACTAAATCTTTAGTAAATGAGTATGAGAATGAGAAGATTTTTCTTTCATGTTTCAAAATGAGTATAAGGGAACTAAATATTCCCAAAATGTAATACTTTTACATTTAAAAGAGAGAAAACATCGATTTCTAAATGAGCTACGAGTTCAGAGAAGTTTCAGAGTATTACCTCTTTTAAGAGAGTCTTTTGAATAATTACATCAAATTGAGAAATAGTTATGTTTTAAACATTTGAGCATGAGTTATATATTTTTGGGAGTAGTATTGAGCACCGATATAGGGATGAGTTCAGATAACTCATAATCCTCATAAACCGTGTATGCCAACATGGGTAAAAGATCATACTTTTTGGATGATTCCTTATTGCTTTTAAGAATAGCTTAGTGGATGGATCCACTTAGTTGAGGTATTCTATACCCCAGCAAAGTATAGGACAATTCTAGTAGCGTGGGCAAGACGTTGTATCATAACATAGCTCATAGCGATGGTTGTCGCTTAGAGAATCACCCAAATAAGAGTAAAGAGTATGTTATTGTATTTTTATACATTTGATTTGATATATACTGTTTTAAAAGCTTTAAATATTGCATTTCCTACTATTGCTTTCGTATTGGAGTTGAGTTTGAGGTGAGTATTGTCTTCCAACGTAATCGGTTCAGTTAACTATTACTTTTAGTTTTCCCCTTACATGCTTATACATTCAATACACTGATGTCATTCGACTTGCATCTTTTTTAATGCAGATACACGTGTTCAGGGTCATCAACAGGCGCTTCGTTGATACCTTTCTATTCCAGTTCGCTTTGGTGAGCCTCCTTGCTTTCTCGTAGGTTCCACATTTATATTTCAGTTTGGTTAAGATGTTGTCGGTCTTGTCCCGACATCTATCGTAGTATTTACAGGCTTCATAGACAATACTAGTTGATGAGTCTTTTACTATTTCCTTTGTGATGTTTTGAGACTTTGAGTTGCTTTGAGTATTTCAAGACATACTTTGGGTTAAGCTGTTGTTGATACCTTATTAGTTAAATCTTTGCGATTGAAGTTCTTCTTTTGTTGAGTAAGTCTTCCTCTGAGTAGTGATCCAGGCCAAGGGTGGGCTAGGGTTCGCTTAGGGACCAGCGATTGTTCTCAAGGGCTAGCTACATCCAGGGTGTAGGCTCAGGCCGTGAAAAATACTGTGAGAAACATCACATACCATGGAAAGAATGATTTTTCTTGGCGAAATTTCTCAACCGTTGAATGAACGGTTAGAACCCATCTTTCCTCCTATTGAAACTTCGCCCTAAAATTCTAAATGTTTAGGAATGTGAAAAAATAACTTAGAGTCTGATTAGACCTCTAAATTGGGTGAGAAAATGTGGTCAAACCTAGTGGGTAAGGAAAAGACCAAAATACCCGTTTCTCAAATGGATGAAATGTCTTAACTAGAGAGGCTTCATTCAAACAGTCATAACTTTTTATACGTAGCTCGAAATTTAGTAAACATAGTGGCATTGGAAAGAGGACTGAAAGGCCTTCATTTTTATAGGTCATGGTTCACCTAACTCTTTATGTTCTAAGAGATACAATTGTTTGAATTTGAAAAAAAACTAAAATTGATGGAAGTTCGTGGTGTTACACTTGGACTATGCAGTTCTTGAGCCATGAGGAGTGTGACATTTATCTTTTAGAATTACATGACCTAAATTCAAGCTAGAAGATGACGTAGGGAATAAGAAAAATTTAGGAAGTGCACACCAGAATAAATCTCTATATTTTAGCTATTTTGTGTTTCCTAGTTTGTTTAAAACTCTATTAGTTATTGTTAAGTAATAGTTCCTCAATTTCAACAAACAATAACTTTATTTTATCTATTTTCTGTTTCCTAGTTTGTTTAAAACTCTGTTAGTTACTTTAAGTATTAGTTCCTCAATTTCAGCAAACAACAACTTAATTTTAGCATATTTTTTAGTATTACTTTATATCATCTTAGTTAAGTTGCGATGTATTTATTCAGTCTCATATATCAATGGAAATCACTTTTCCCTTTTCTTCTTCAATCAATTCTTATTCTCCTCTGTTAAACACTAAAACTAACCATAAATCTTAACATATTTCAAGTCTCAAAACAATGTTTAAGACGAAAAGACAAAGTAGAATACTAAATTATTACATGATCTTAGGAGCCAGAAATTTGATTTAAGCTCGTCTGCTTAAATAAAAAAAATTACTTTGAACACACAGATTATTCAGAAAATTAAACCAAAACAATTCCACCTCTGAGCTTCAACTAAAAAATAACAAAGAAAAGAAAAATGCTTAGAAGTTAATAATTTTCACAACTATTAGGCTGAGAGCAAAGTGTCCAAAACCTAGTCAAGTAAAGGAAATTCTAGCTTTTGGGTGACCCTTCCCCCATTTAAAACAGTGGAGACTTGATGGATTTATATAGATTTCAAAATCTCAAAAAAATTTGGTTCTCAATCAATTTGGGAGAATAGAAATTTAGGGGTTCCTAAGGGATAAGAATTCAAGGTTTATACATTTTGGGATATGGTTAACTTACCCACTAGTGGAATGCTTTAGGTGTCATCATGACTTGATATTTCGAATCTTAATAGTGAAGACATGCTTTTTCGGGAAAGGAAAAGATGAATAAAGAGAAATATTATGGTGTGGGGTATGTTTGGAGGAAATATGAGTCAAGAATTTGGTTTAATTATGATTTGATGGAAAAAAATGGATCCAAAATGGTTGGACGGAACTATTTTATCAAGCTTAAACATGGTTTCAAGGGTACGGTTCATACGAATGAAAATATTTTTCAATTTTTTTTGTTACTCAAAACTTTTGATAAACTCTTTTTTTTTTAAGATTGAAAAACATGACTTCTATGCTAATAAAATAAATCTTCATAACTGACGTTTATTATCTTTTTCCTACCCTCCAACACATTCGACGATCGATCACCACCACCCTACACCTTACCTTCACCCTCTAGCATCCCCGTAGCTTCCATCTCCATCACCCCACACCTTACCTTCCACCCTCTACAGTCATAGAGTTTTTCTAGAAAACATTTTCCTTCGTACCAAACACAACAAAAACCCATGTTTTTTTCTTCACGGATTATTGGCTTAAATTTATATGTATGTATAATCATGATGATAATAATTAAACTTGTATTTATGAAGTTTGTGTGACAAATGGTCTAAGGTTGGACTCTCATACATCTTCATGGAAAATTCAGCTGAGCAAAATGCAACAATTATAAAAAGATTCATTGATACTACAGTGAATGTGGGGAGAAAATATATTCTAGAAGGGTTTAGGGCACGATCACGTGTCGTAATTAAGTAAAACGTTGTTGCTGCTACAAGATCAAATGCTACTACAAGCTTGACTCATGGGTTTATTGATTCTTTGCAGCCTTGTCTTTTGGCTTCCTCCAAACCCTTACCAGTTATGAGTTTAACTCCCTTTGCTAAGTGCGTCAATCGTCGTTTTGCCGCCTACATTTCACTTGAAGATGTTCAAAATTCTGAGAACAACACTCGCGTTGTGATTCATTCTCCTAGATAGTGAGTTATTCATTGGTATATATATTTACATGATCTCGATCTCTGTTTGTTCAGATACTATATATCTCGATCTCTGTCTGTTCTGATAGTCATGAATATATATACAGGTACATGGACTGTGAGTTGGCTCCAACATCCTCCAGAAACTCCATTGTCATCTTCGATCATGTCTATCTCAGTTTCCTTTGTAGGAACAAGATCTAAAATCGGAACGTTAACATTGGCATCTTCAATCATGTCTATCTCAGTTTCCTTTGTAGTTACAAGATCTAAAATCGAAATGTTAACATTGGCATCAGAATATTAGAAGATGCCAATGTTAACGTTCCAATTTTAGATCTTGTTCCTACAGAGGAAACTGATGTAGACATGATCGAAGATGCCAATGTTAACGTTCCGATTTTAGATCTTGTTCTTACAGAGGAAACTGAGATAGACATGATAGAAGATGACAATGGAGTTTCAGGAGGATGATATATCCAACTCACAGTCCATGCACCTGTCACTACAAGAAAAGTGTGAATTACATGGGAATTTTCCTGTGGATTAGTTTGAAAATCCGCATAAAAATTATTTTCGTTTAAATTTTCATACTAATCCCCAGGAAAATTCCCATGTAATTCACACTTTTCTTATAGTGTGTATATATATTAATGATTATTAGAACAGACAAAGATCGAGATATATAGTATTAGAACAGACAAAGATCGAGATCATGTAAATATATATACCTATGAATAACTCGGTATCTAGGAGAATGAATCACAACGCGAGTGTAGTTCTCAGAATTTTGAACATCTTCAACTGAAATGTAGGAGGGAAAACCATGATTGACACACTTAGCAAAGGGAGTTAAACTCATAACTGGTAAGGGTTTGGAGGAAGCCAAAAGACAACGCTTCAGAGAAATAATAAAGCCATGAGTCATGCTTGTGGTAGCATTTGATCTTGTAGCAGCAACATCTTATTTCTCAATTACGACATTTGATCGTGCCCTAAACCCATCTAGGATCTCTTTTCTCCCCACATTCACTATAGTATCAATGAATCTTTTTATTGTTGCTGCCTTTTGCTCAACTGAATTTTCCATGAAGATCTATGAGAGTCCAACCTTAGACCATCTGTCACACAAAATTCATATATACAAGTTTTATTATCATCATCATGATTATAGATACATATAAATAATTAAGCCAATAATCCATGACGAAAACACATGAGTTTTTGTTGTGTTTGGTACGAAGGAAATTGTTTTCTAGAGAAACTCTATAGTGTACAGAGTGGAAGGTAGGTGTGGGGTGATGGATATGGAAGCTACGGGGGTGCTAGAGGGTGAAGGTAAGGTGTAGGGTGGTGGGGATCGATGGCCGGATGTGTTGGAGGGTAGGAAGAAGATAATAAACATCAGTTATGAAGATTTGTTTTATTAGTAGATAAGTCATTTTTTTAAATCTTAAAAAAAAGAGTTTATCAAAAGTTTTGAATAACAAAAAAATTGAAAAAAAATTTCATTCGTATCAACCGCCCCTTTTAACATATTTTATCAAGCCGTAAAATAGCCAAAAAAATTAATATACATTAAATTCTAAGTGAGTGTGGATGAGTGAGGGTGCGTAGGTTCCCCTTTTGAGTTCCTTTATTTTCTTTGTTCTTTTATGTTATTGTTCTTTATAAGTATCCCTCTTCCCCCGCTCCCCTCTCACACAAAACATAATTAACTTCATTTTTTTGTATGAATATTTTTTATTTTGTAAAATTTTCTTGCTTTGTACTTCATTTATTTTGAAGTTAACTAGATTTAATTTTATTTCGATCTGATCTGGGTGATAACAATTAAGATATATACACGGTTGTAGGAAGCTTCAAAATTAATAAGTCTAAAATGTTGTAGCTTCTAGATCAGGCTTAGAGTCTCTAAATTATGAAAATGATAATTGAAATTCTCTTGAAAGATGTTAACATGACTAATTTGGATTGCTTTCCTAAATATTCTCTAAATTATCAATCTTTAGAGATCATCAATCCCTCAACTCTCATTCCTGTAATTGTTGATCCGACTATCATGAATCAAAATGATAATCAACCAATGCTACGATCCTTTAAGCAAGCTCATCTTAGCCAACAAATCTTTCTTCCCCTTTTACCACCAACTGCTGAGCTACCGTATTTACCAACAATTGTTGTAGCACCACAAGAATGACTTGATCTTCTATAACAATTTTATTTGTGATTGTATTGAAACATGTAAACTGTTTGCCTCGTCTTATTTATTATTTTATGAGTACATTTTACATAATAGTAATGCTGATTGAACGAATCATAAAATTTGTTGGTTATCATTTTGATTCATGATAACTTGATTAGCAATCACATGAATGGGGTTTGGGTGTTGATGAGCACGGAAGATTGATCATTTGGGTTTTTCCGATAAGAAACTAGAAAATTCATAGGAAACATCAAGAAAGAAATTCAAATTAGTCATGTCAAATGTAAAAGTATGTCAAGAGAATTTCAATCATAATTTTGATAATTAAGAGATCAATCCTAATCTAGGAGCTACAACACTTTTAAATTTATTAATTTTGAAACTTCTTATAACCGTGCTTATATCCCAATTATTACCACTCATATTAGATTTATATAAAATTATATTTAGTAGTTGTAAAAAATGGAGCATGGAGCAAGAAAATCTCAAGAAGTAAATAATGTATTTTTAAATAAAAGCTAATGATGGTTTGTGTGAGAGTAGAGGGGGAGGGGATGACTTATGAAGACTTATAACATATAAAAATAAAGATAATAGCTAAGTAAAAAAGATATTTGAGTAGGTAGAAAATTGTTATTGAATGAAGAACATTGAACATGATTTATTTATTATATAGATGAACTCTAAGGAGGCATGGGGCACCCACCCACCCCCGCTCATCCAAATTCACTTAGAATTTAATGCATATTAAATATATTCTTTTCTAATTTAGGGTGAATGAAATTGACATATACAACATAAGAAGATAAAAACTAATCTCAGATAATTCTATGTCCCCTATATTTAAGATTATCTAAAATTTAATAATTCCCACCAAAACGAAATTTTAAATAGTGAAACAGAGACCCCTAATAATGAAATTTACAACTTCAATATTTTCTCATGTCAAGGTCCCTTTTGACAAACAATTTGCCTAAAGGTTAGGACTATTATGGTTATAGTACCTGTTATGATATTATGGTTTATATGTTAGATAAGAAACACTAATCTTCATGGTGGATAGTTCCCTTATGAGAAGGTAATTCATGAGATAAGTTATTCCAATCATAACTTTATCTTAGACTTCCCTTTATTGTAAAATTTATCCATGAAATGGCCTCATATGCTACGATTTACGGAAGAATAAAAGTCAAGTTAATGACATATGATTGTGAGAGGAATCCCTCTTCTGTTGGATGGTTTATATGCAACACAGATAATGCATCCAAGGGTAACCCTGGTCCTAGTGCTAATGCTATTTGTGTCAAAAATAGTGAGAGAATTATTTTAGGGGTGAAAGGAAGGAGAATTATTGATTTCAAAAATCTTATTACTGAAGTAGTAACAATTAGAGAAGGGGTTTAGTTTTGTAATGATAGAGGTAATATTCATCGACTAACTTGTCATGCTCAATATATAGAAAAGAAGATAGAAAGTGCTGTAGAGTGTTGTGAATGAGGTTGAAGTTGTAAACATAGTAAAGGATGATGACCCAATTCAGTTAAAACACACTCTTAGGGAAGGCAACACACTGCCTAATTTTTTTGCCATCTTATCTGTTCATTTTACAGGTATATACATGATAGATAATTTTTAAGATATTCCACTTCTAGCAAAGTGAACCATGAACATGTTTTAAATGAGTTTGCCTCATTTAAGACTTACTCAAATTAAAAACAAATAACTCTATATCAATGTTCATTTATCACATAGGTTGCATCATGGAGAGCTGGAAAATAGTTAATCAATTAATGACCAACCTAAAGTTAGTTCATATAAACTGTTAAATATGCCACTAGGTAAGAGATTGAGGTGAACAATAGTAATTGACTACTACTTAAGTATTTAAGTGATTGATTTTATATTGTTTTAACATGCAACTATGTGATTTTCTTTGTTGTTTTAGGGTTATTTAGCTAATATTTACTCATTTATCATACATCTTTACTATTGTTTTAACATGCATAGAGATTAACATGCATAGAGATTACTATGGTTCTAGTTTCTAAAATTTATTTTTATTAGTGTAACAACCCAACTCACCAAACCGTGTGGGTACCTACTCTAATACTTATATAGGAAAACACTCAACCCAAACTTAACCTTCAGATGAAGCATGTCCCACATGATCACACACAAATTCATATCTGAGTCCATCTCACCTTTTTCATGTAACAAGGATTCTTAAAAATCATCCAAAGTATTTGACATGTAAATATGGTATATGCAAGAACCATCCCAATATTTAAATGCAAGCCCGGCCACTCATGGACTAACATGTCACAAATATAACATAATAAATAAACTCAGTCTCTCATGGAACTTACACATAAACTGTTAGTGTACTAGCATGGTATCCGAGCAAACCATTATTAGTATATACTAGGTGTGGCATTCGAGACAACCAGTAGTATTATGTATTAATGTGGTACTCCAGCCAACCATTAGTATTCCTGTAACACCGAAATTGGAAAGTCAAATTGGAAAGGAAAGCTTTCATTTGTTTGGCTATTTCTTCAAACCCATGAGACCCATCTACAGTTCGTAGGAGCATCTATGAGTCATAGATAGAGTTCGTAGGAACTAAGTTAAGATTTAGGAAAATTTGAGTTTTCAAATTTGGGTCTACGATTGAGCAGGATGGGTCGTATAATGAATTACAGGCCATAGAAAGTGCCCGTAGAGTTGATTCAGACTTGGTAAAATTTTGGACTCAAAGTTGAAGACTACAGGTAAGGTGTACGGACTGTAGACTAGCTGACAAGTCGTAAGACTGACTCGTAGGAATTGCCTAAGATTTTAGGCCCCAGTAAGTGATTCGACGATTGACTAGTATGGGGCGTAGAAAGGTCTATGGACCACAGGTCGAAACCGTAGGTAAGTTTGGTAGTTTCTAAATTGAGGGTGTTTTGGTCATTTTCTACCCACCGAAACCTAAACTAATATTTTTTGGACCTATAACTTCCATATAACCTTTTTTACTCTTACAAACTAAGCCTAATTTCTTCCATTCACTTAAAATTCCCTAATCTCTCTTAACCTTCTAGGTGAAGAACTAGATTTTCAAAGGATTCAAGGCCTCAATATCCATTTCTTTTTGTTATTTGATTATCAAGGTCGTGGGAATTCACCAATGGAATCCTTTAGTCCATTGGGTCCCAAAAGAACTCCAATCTCCAATTCAATTAGGGTTTTATGTAAATCTTCATGGATCCTTTTTATTATGATTCAATTGATTTTGTTCTATCTTATTTTGCATTATTTAACCTAATTACATGATTTATAATTGATTTCATACGGACCCATGTTGTATGTTTTGAATTTAATTATGAACTATGAACAATGATCATGAATTGATATGAGATTTTGTGCATATTTTATGAAATGATGAAGTTATGATTTAAGGATGATTTTAACTTTGTCTCCTTTTGTGTAGTTTTAAGCTTATTTTTGGCGTAAATTAATAATACAATACAAAATCGATCACAAATGGCCTAAATATTTTCAAATTATATCATAATCCCAAATGCTAGGTCAACCTGATGAGTTTCCCACCTAATCTAGGTCTTTCCCAGTATTAATTCATCTAGGATTATCAAAATCATGGTTACACTAGTGCCTTATGGTAAATAAAATCAAAAATTGCTTTTTTTAAGAACTACCCAAGGTGTTACACCCTAAAATCTTCAAAAAATCACATTTTCCCTACCTTAGGATGAATTCAACCCTCCCCCCCCCCCCACACGGTCACAAATATCTTCTCTAAGGCCTAAAACTTATATTACAAAAGTAAGGGATCAAATTGCTTACCTTTTCGAAAATTCCTCACGAAAAACTGTTAAATTTGCCTTAGATCACCCTTTTTTTTCTTATCGAAAATGTTCTTGGATGAATATGGGCAATTTTAGGGGTTTTTCCTACATTTACAACAATTTACCCCACTATAGTAGCCTGGACCGACTATTTTTCTTACTCGTAATGACATGACAAGTTGTTACAATAGATACTAATTTACCAATTGCTCGTTCCCGATCGATCACACAAGAAACAACTGGGCTATGTCAAGAGGAAAGTAGTGCCCGACTCCTCAAACTAATGAGGATGTTTGTCCCCTAGGTCATCCTCGCTTTCTCAAGTAGCTTACTCAACTATATGATGCTTTTATAAAACCTTTACCAATCTAATTGCCTCTATTCTCAACTTTTGGACATCATAATAAAGCATAGCAACTGAATCTTCTTCATATTGTAGATCCTTGTATAGCACTATTAAGTCTCACTTGATAATGTACTCCCCATCCCGTGGTACCTTTTCAGCATGGATGCATGGAACACTGAATGGAATATAAATAACTTGGTGGCAAGCTAACTTATACACTACTGGCCCTACATTGTTAAGAACCTCAAATAACCCAATATGTCGAGGGCTATGCTTGCCCTACTTACAGATGCTCATCACACCTTTCATTGGTGGCACATTCAATAAAACATGTTCACCAACCTGAAATGCCATATCCCATACATTGCAATCTGCATACTCCTTGTTTCTACTTTGAGTTGCCATCAACTTGGTTTTGATACCCCTCACCTTGTTCTAAGCTTCCTTTATCATGTCAATGCATAGAGGCTTCACCTCACATGCTTCAAACAACCCAATGAGAAATCTATATCCCCTTGCATAAACTGTCTCACAGGATGTTGTATTTATACTGAAGTGATAAGTATTTTTTTATGAGAACTCGCACAATGGTAAGAAATGATCTCAATGGTGTAAATCGAATCATACTTCTGCAAAGCTTTAGGAAGACCCACCACGAAGTCCATGGCTATTATTTTTCATTTTCATTCAAGAATGGGCATCTCTTGAAGAAAACTATGTAGGCATCTAGTCTGATATTCCATCTGCGGACAATTATAACACTTGGACACTTACTCCACTGGGTCCCTCTTCAATCCAGGTTAACATAGAGTTGCCTAAAATTTTGAAACATCTTGGTTAGACCCGGATGAATCAAAACCCATGAATCATGATATTCTACCAACACGTTTTGAATTAAATCATCAACCTGAGGAACACAAACCCAAAAACTAAGACTAAGGGTCCCACACGCATCAAGGGTGGAATTACGAGCGTTTCCGAACACCACATTATTTCGGACGCATTTATGTTATTTCACACTGATATGAACTCACACTGGATATTTTAATTGTTTGGAAATGCAATGCAAAAATAGGGGAAACAAAGTTCAGATTCTACCTCACCATTTCCATTATAGAGACTGACACACCACTATCATGACTACATTCATAGCAGAAAAACTCCTACTATAGTGGCCCAGTCGCGCTATGTAGCCTTGATGAGTTCAGCCCATAAATTTTCTAAAATAAGAATTGTTTTCCATTTCCTTATCCCTACCAACTCTTGAAACACATAACTATTAATAATATAATCGCAAGATCAATCTGAGATAGAGGTATCCTAGATATGTGCATCATAGATTCAACACAAACCCCCAGATCATATCCACCAACAAATAATTAGGCACGTAACACCACCTTCTCACAAAATTAATTATGAATAACACTAGAAAGTAGTGCATAATATCACATTCTCTCTATCATACCAGAAAGCCTCTTCCCTATGGTTCCCAACCAATACCAACTGTTCCAAAATCAGAGTTTCCCCACTGTCACAATTTATCCTTTTCCCTTACCATATGTACCAATGGTAAGTCCGTGCCAGTTTAACATGACACTTCCAATCAATAACATAACCATTAAATTATAAGACTGGACTATACCAAAACACGTGCAATAAATCATTTTGAAATTTATCATTAATTCATCACACATAATTTAATTTAAGTACTTTTCTTGTCCATAATATCATACAAATACAAGTAATTACACTTCTAGCACATGCAAAAAATTCAGGAAATACAATGCACAAAGTAACAATCATTAAGTTATATTGTTATGGAAAGTCAGGTTCATTACCTCATATTCATATCATTAATGACCACAAACTGATCACACAAGCATTGACATGACTATTAAAGCCAGATACCAATTGAAACCTTCCCGATTCTAATCTTTCCTTGCTTGAGTCCCTTCAGCTGTTACAATGGAATCTAGTTTACCTCGCCGAGAAACCAATAGGAATCCCGAGATACAATTGGACTCACCTCATATGACAAGAGACACGCCACACAAAAGGAGTGAAGAAGTGACACAAGTTTCTAAAATGATTTATAGCGTAATGATCCAATATGGACTCTAATACCAAATTGTCATGATCCCATAACCCCAAACTTAACGTCCCATATGATAACACATGTGGGATCTGATACCAAATTGTCACGATCCGACCCACTTGTCATACGTGCACCTACTCTAACACCTAGATAGGAGAACCATTAACCACAAACATAATGTTCCACATGATCACACGTAAATCCATATATGATTCCAACTCACCTTTCAAGTAACCCGAACCACTCAAGTGTTCATAAAATATCATTTGTAGTTTTTAACATGAAAATATGATCTACATAAGAACCATCCCATCATTTAAACACAAACCCAACCATTTATGGACCAACACGTGACAAATATAACACAATAATTAAACATAGTTCTCTCATGAGACCCATACACAAATTGATACTATATCTGTGTGGTATCTAAGTCAACCATTGTTAGTACATACCAGGCGTGGTATGCAAGCCAACTATTAGTATTTTTTATTAGTGTGTTACTCGAGTCAACCATTAGTATTATATACTAGTGTGTTACCCGAGCAAACCACTAATCACAAACAACATACACAATCAAAATCACAATGAACAACCCCAATTGAAGCCATGTGTAAATTAAATAGGTTCATTGCATCATGAGATTATAAACATGAAGTCATTTCACATTCACCCTTTATTTCTTGAGCATGCATTACACAAACATTTAACTTGGAACAATCAATATGAACACACACATACATATATACACCTATATATAAATAGCCCAATATTGGACCCCATTATTACTACACATTCATTAACATGAAAATACCTTCCTAGTCCATCGATTAATACTCTTCCCATTCATTTAGTTCCCCTTGATTATCACAAGTCCCAAAAATGGCTATAATTCAACAATTCCATAATACTTAACCTTAAAATCACCACCAAACAACCCCAAAGAGAAAATTCAAGGTTAAAAATCAAGAACTAGAAAAACTAACCCTTATTCATTATCTTTCCCCACTTTGATAGTAATAACAATAACTTTTACGCTTCCAGCATGCACAAAGGCCTATGCATGAAACCTCTCATCCATCCACAAGAATATTATGAAATAGAATACAAGTCTAACTATTTAATTAAGTAAATTGAGTATACCTGAGCACCAAGCAACTCCTGAAGTCTGATTGCAAATTTTGACTCCTTTTGTGAGGCTTTGTTCTTGATCTAAAATAATAATACAATACCAAATCAATCACAAATGGCATAAATATTCCATATTTTATTATAATCCAAAACTCTAGGCTAACCTCATGATTTCCACACTATTAATTTATCAAGGATTATCAATCTTTTGATTACTCTAACACATTATGGTAAATAAAATCAAGAATTTCCTCTTTTATGAACAACTAAAGGTCTTACACCCTAAAATCCTCATAAACCTGGATTTTCTTAACCTTAGAGTGAATTCAAACCCTATCATCATGCCACAAATATTTTTGTAAGACCTAATAAGCGAACTACAAAAGTAGGGAATCATATTGCTCACCTTTATGAACATTCCTCATGAAATCCTACTGAAATTTTCCCTAGGTCACTCTTTTTTTCTCCAAAAACATTCTTGGGTGATTATGGGTAATTTTAGGGGGTTTTCTATATTTAAAATGTCTTATCGCGCTATAGTTGTCTAATCGGACCCCTGATCCCGCTTTAGCGGCCCAAATCAATTTTCTTTTTCTTTTTTTACTCATAAAGATAGGACAGATCATAAAAATAATCTTTTTGAAGCTTTTTTTAATCAAGGGTAAGCTATAGGAAAAGTATAGTTTATGTCTTCTAATTTAGTGTTTGCTAAAATAAAAAATGTGTGATATCTAGATAGAAGTAAAGATCTACAATTTTACTTAGATTTCATACAATCTCAGTGATTTTCCATCGACAAAAATTCAAGCAAGTCAATATGATACAACAATAGAGATACTGGAGTTATACTTACCAGATAAAACAAACAATGAGTTTTTTAGGCTCTTGATGGGTGTAGATTTAGATTTCCTTAAATCACCTCCTGTAAAAAATGATGAATTAGACTTTAAAGCATTTAAACATAGATGGTGGAATTAATCACTCTTGTGAGATAGAACCCATTAAAGGATACATCCAAGAAAGGAAAACTAGTTATTGATGATAAAATTACCTGAGGGAGTTAATTTGACATAGTGAACAAGCATCGATTTCTCTTCAACAAGTGTAGAGGCTAAGCTTTATTGGTTTGGTCGCATGGCTTCATCGTGGAAGCTTTAAATTCTCTAATATCTCCTACAACTTCTCTGATGCTTTGATTGTCGAAGATTTCACTAGAAGCATCTAGTGCCTCTCTGACTTCAATTTTAGGTTTGTGTTTCGTGTTTTGTTTCTCTGTTTGATTTTCTTACCTTTTTATTTTTTATCATTTTTGTTGGGCTTTGGCTTTTGGGCCGATCCTTTGTATAGTTTTTTGTTTTGCTAATCAAATTTTGACAAAATGCATATTTCAATTAAAAAAAAAGGTTCCTCATGACCATATCACATAAGAAGTTGTCACAAACTTTAATGAAGTATTAGCTAATTGTCGTGATGCCACTTTGTCATCCCACATAGGCATAAAATCAAAGCATAAGTGATATATTCTAAGGGGAAATAAGCTAGATTCTTAGAGAGGCTTTTGGAAGACCGTAGAATACTGAAGAAGAATTCTTGGAAGGTTTTACAATTCTCTAGACAATCCTAGAGGGACTAGATTGTAAATATATAGGGACTTGTATAATAACTTTTTGTTTATACTTTAGCCCTTAGAAGAGTAATATAAATAGAAGGGATCTCATTTGAAACTCAACCAAGCAAGTGCAAAGCATTCTCCAATCAATACAAAAAGCATTATTACAAACTCTCTTGTTTCTTTCTTCATCGTCTTACTGATCTATATTTGGAAAGACTTACTTGAGATTATAAGATCGTAAATGATACATCACTAAGTCGTCATGTGTCACATGGAGCGTTAGTCGAAGTCTGCTTGGAGTAGAGAGGATCGCGAGGGTTGACATGGTGAGTCATGTTGTGTAGATCTTAGGAAAGTGCTTGAACAAGGTCGACGGCAAGTTTATGATTCTCGAGGACTTCACCCTCGAAGAGAATGACAACATCCACAAACAGTTAGAGGCGCGTAATCATGTAGAGTGTGAGATGAAGGAAATCATCACTTCATTGGAGTGTCTGCTCATGAAGGCAGTAACCACAATCGAAACAATGAAGCTGAGATGGAAGCTCTCAAAGGAAGAATGGAAGCTTAAGGATCTTCAATACCCAATGGAGATATGGAGGCTAAGATTTAGGCTCCCAAATGAACAATGTTCAAAGGCATTGTATACGTACATGAGGTAGAGAATTTCCTATGGAATTTGGAGAATTAATTTAACTGCAAAAAGGTGAAAAGTGATAAGAGAAAGATCAATATTGTGGTGTTGTACCTGTTGGAGATGGCCATGTTGTCGTGGAGGCGAAATGAGTCAAAAATAGGGAATGGGCTTTGCACCATCAACACATGGGAGAAATTCCGATTGGAGTTCAATAAGGCTTTCTTTCCTAACAGCATATATATGGGGCGAAGCGTAAGTTTAGGAAGCTAAAGCAGATAGGCAGCACACAGAATCCATGAAGAAGATCACCACCCTCAGGCTCCAGATTCCAACACTCATAGATGAAGATATGTTCTTCCACTTCATGGATGGGCTGAAAAATGAGCCATGAAGGAGTTGGAATGGTGACATGTCAGGACTATTGATAAAGGTATCATGCAGGATGAAGCTTTGACAGACTTTAGGCATGAAAAACCCTGACCGAGCCAAAAGAGAGGAGATGAGAGATAGTCATGACCAAGGGTGGAGAGATTGTGGCGAAATCAAGGAGCAGCAGCCACATCCTATGAATCATAACAGTTAAAAGTCTGATGGCAAGAAGTCTGGACGTCAAAGCGATACGGAGAGGAAGGTAGAGGCTACAAAGAGAAACAGTTGTTGCATATGCAGTGGGCCACATGGCTATGAAAAATTCCTTGAACAGAAGAACTTGGTACCATATTATGCGAATGGAAGGAGAAAGATAGACAAGACCCAGAGCAAGGTTTAGATATGAAGCAGTTGGACTTGATTGGACTATGTAGAGCTATAACAAAGCAATGAGAGAGGCCGAAAGAATACGATGCACAATATGTAGACATCACAATCGATGGACTACCCACTCGTGCTATGATCAACAAAGGTGCGGAGGCTAACATCATGACCAAGACAGAATAAACAAAGTTAGAATTGAGTTACATTCCATGTAACACCCACCTCAAGACAATCAATACACCACCAACTCTCGTGTGCGGAGTTACTCATGGTGAAGACAAGACTTGGTTTTCCATGTAGAAGCGATGCTCCGTAGTCGTAGCGGCATCAACTGGGGAGAGTGTCCTGAACCGCCACTTTGTCATCCCACTTAGGCATAAAATTAAAGTATAAGTGAGCTAGCCTATTTGGGAAGGATCTAGAGTCTTGGAGAAGTTTGTGGAAAACTCTAGAATACACGAGAAGAATTTTTGGAAGGCTTTAGAATTCTCTAGGCTTGTACCTAATTCTAGTAGCGGGACTAGATTGCAAATATGTAGGGACTTGTATAGTAATTTTTATTTACACTTTATCCCCTAGGAGAGTATTATAAATAGAAGTCTCTCATTTGAAATTGAAGCAAGCAAGTGTAAGGCATTCTCCAAGCAATACAAATAGGCTTTTTACAAATGCTCTTGCATCTTTGTTCATTCTCTTAGCGATCTATGTTTGAAAAGGTTTACTTGAGCTTCAAATATCGTGAAAGAGTTATGAGTAAGTTGTCAAGTGCCGCACGGAGTGTTAGTTGAAGTTTAAGTCTGTGACATAATGCTTCAAAAATTCCAAAACTTTAGTGATGTATGTTTTTAAAAAGAAAACAATGGAGGCTTGTTTACACCTAATTTTGACCCTTCACATTCTAATTAATTTTTTAAGTTTCTTCAATCTCAAACAACATTGTAATAACTGTTTTACAAAATTAAAAATATTTTAAAAATCATTGTAAGGAAATTTTTCCATTTATTATAAAATAATATATCTTTATATGAATATAATATATAGATTTCTATAATTTCTACCTTTATAAACATTTGGAAAATTCTTTTTATAAATGCCAGGACCCGAAATCGCATCTTTATGGTCCTTACTATAAAAAGGGACTGAAAAATATGAAATGTATACAAGGAACCAAACCTCAAACCTAGTATTGTAGGTACTAGAGCATCTAAAGACAGAAGTAGAGTTATACAAAACATAAATATCTAACAAAATACAAAATATGTAGACAATAAATACATAAGGAAAAACAGCAAGCCTCCAGATGTGAAGGGCTCACAACAATCTGAACAACAAAAGGGTCTTGAATGAGTGAAGATCGATGGTGATGAATCTTGCTAGGTGTTGCATATAAAAAAAGCATAAAAGTGTAGTATGACACTACAACATTTTATGTCTACAACCACCCGAGAAAAGTGTGGCCTAAACTATGAAAAAGTATTGCCTTTGATAAAAGGCCACACTTTTTCACTTTAAGCCACACTTTTCTAGGGGTAGCAGAAAGAAGCGTAACCTTAGAGTTTAGGCGACACTTTTCAAGTGTTACCTTATTCAGCTATACTTAAAATCATAGCCTAAAAGGCAAAAAGGACACGCTTTGCAGTACCTCATATAGCAACATTTCTATCTCATACAACTACACTTTCAAGTGTGGCCTTTGCTTCCCTTTTGCCCACGATTTTAAAGTGTTGTCTTTAATATCTTATGTATGACAATACTTTGAAGTGTAGTGTTTTCCCATATGCATACCACAATTTACATGGAATATGCTACACAATTGACAGTCCTATGGCTACACTTTTAAGTGTCGTAATATTATTTTGTCTATAAAATATTTATATGACACAATTTCTAATTAGAAAACAACAATATTGTTTTGCAATAAATAATCTCAAGCATTAAATTAGCTAATAAGTAATCCAAATATATAGATTTGAAATCAACTATAAAAGATAATATGTCTTGTGTACATACACATACTTATAAAGCAGTATTCTAAATATGTGTATAGTAGTTCAAAAACTCTTACAATAGTTCAATATATTCTAGAAATGAATATATTTCACAAAATCAAATATAATGTATTCAAACTTGTAACACCTCAAAAATTAGACGTAGAAGTTGCAACATAAAAACACTAGAAAATAGTGGACTACGACAGGTTTCACGGACCGTGAAAGTAACCATGGTCCGTTGCCTACCCATGGTTCACACCCCAGAGGTGGTGGACCATATATCCCATCACGGGCTGTGGACCACCTCACAAGACGTGCGAAGGCTCCTAGGGGTGAGGCAGAACCTCCCAAGCTCCGGCGTCAGACCACGGAGCCCTCCACGGGCCGTGGCCTTGATGATGGGCCATGGGAGGGTTTGTGGACTTGAGCCACCAGACCCCAGCCCAAGTGGAGAACAACGGTCGCCTTTACGGTTTGTGGTTTTTCACACGGGCCGTGGTAGGGCTCGTGGTTGGACCACCCAGAACCAGCAGCCACTCAACCAAGGACTATGACCGACTTGACAGTCCGTGGTCCTTTTGATAGTCCGTCATAGGGCCCGTGGTCGGCCTCACCAGATTTTAAGTCAAGGGTTGTTTGGTCTTTTCCCCTATACGTTGGACACCTAAATTACATAGTTCTGTTTAGTTTAAGCCTATTAACTTAATCAAAACCTACCCTAATTGATCTTTCACCAAAAATTCATCGATCTTAGAGCAAAATAAGAGAGAAAAGTCGAGCAACCCTCTTCAAGAATGCAACAGGTTTCCTTCGGGTCCAGCCCTGAAATCAAAAGATTTTTTCGTGAAATTCGTCAACAGGTATGTGGGATTTCACTAGTAGGTTCCTTTCATCCATTAGGTCCCTAGAATTCAGTTAAAATCTTGACTCCCTTTGTATTGTTTAGACTTAGGGGTTCTAGAACTTTAGATAAATTGTTCTGATTTAGCAGTTATGGTACTCCAAATCATAATATGATGTTTTCGAGACATTGTGCTTAGCTTTTTGCATGAAACTCATAACCCTAGTGGTGTAGATTCATTTAGTTCAAGAATTACACTAGCTAGGTCAGATACACATAATATATACATGCCTCAGATTTTGAATGTTTTGTTACTAGTACTAAAATATTGCATTCTCAATTAGCATGTCAGAATATTGAGCTATCTAGTATAGTTCAATTATGTTGTTTATTCAAATTTCTAGTTAGGAGTAGGCTTAGATTGAGTGAACTAGGGTTTAGCGTACTCGTATAGTCCCAGAACTACGTGCCCCATAGGTAAATAAGTACTCTCTGTGGGGATTATATTTAGTGATCTTGTAATTCATGCCTTTATACCCTTGGCAAGGTATATTGGGTCCTTTCGATGGGTCGTATACATCGGAATCCAAGTTTAGCCCACGTGGTTTTATGTCGGTTATTACTAGCTCCCACATTCAGACTTTATTGCATTGGACCATGTTTTCAGTTATATTTCAGTATTCGGTCTTAGCATGTTGTGTTCTTGGTCATTGAATCCATTTCTGTTCATTCGCAGTATGTTTTCAGCATTTTTCCAGTATGTCTAGATTATATTATTGCCTAAGTTGGGGGTGTGGTGAAAAGATAGAGGCAAGTCAAGAAGTGCAAGAATGTCCCTCCTACCCATGGTTTTGAGAAAAATGGAACCCCTCCATATAAAAAGAAAGACAGAAAAGAGAAAGAAAAAAAATGAAAAAGAAAAGTTGTGGAATAAAGTTGAAAAATGAAAAGGGGGTTTCCAAAAAATTCTTGGAAAGTAAATAATAGGATGACTTATAAGCACTAATGAAAATGATGAAGGAGAAAGGAAAGGAAGTGTTTTGAGCATCACACCTCATGAGGATGAAAGTCACTGAGCCTAAATGACCATACCTTTGCACTAAGCCCCATTACAAGCCTTGAAAAGACCATTTTGATCTTGAGTGAGCTGAAACAAATGTTGATTAGAAAATACGAGCAAACGTATGGGTGAAATTATGCATTATGTTCTTCTTTGTGAGTGTGAGCGTTGCATCCGATTCCAAAGCTTTAAACTGTGGAACCATTGTGTGAATATGGAATCATTCTTTGTGTAAGGGCATTTTAACACTATAGTTGATCTTGAACTTACATTTGAAGCAAGTATTGTGAGCATTAGATTCGTTGGGGGTGTTGATGAGTCCACAAATTGAACTCATTTAGGGCTATATTTTAATAGAAATGGTGTCCTCAAATGCTTATTTTATATCAATAACTGATGAAAACCCTTAAGTTTCAGGTATTTGATGTTTTAAGGAAAGCATGGACACTGCATCATAAAAAGGAACAAAAATGCTGAAAAGAAAGAAGAAATGAAGGCCTGACAATCGCCGAGTCTACTTGGCGAGTCACCGAAGTGTCTTACTTTGCTTTTTGTTCCAGTATGCTGAGCCCTGAAGGAAAGGTTCAAGTCGGCGAAAAAAGGAAGCAGTCAGCACATCGCCGAGAAGTTTCGCGAAGCAGTACCATGTCGCCCAATAACCCAGAGCACGACGATGTTGAAGGCTGGTGTAAGAAGGTGATGAACTACACCAAAGGACGAATCGCCAAGTTGATCGGTGATTCCGACTAACGACGCCGATTGATCCACTGCAGCACAAATTTATAAAAACTTTAAATACTAGTTAGAGTTTTAGTTTTAGTGTGGAACAATTATTATAATTTTCACTTAGAGTCGAACAATTGTGATAGTCTTCATATAGAATAGTACTTTTTGATATTTTGCTCTAAGTTTGAGAGGGTTATGAAGACTTGAAGAAGAAAAGGGTTTCATCTCCAAGGATTTGGACTTGGGTCTCTTGATTTCTTCATTCTTGGCTTGTAACAAGACTAAAATCTTCATACCCATTTGAATTCTAGCTCATTTAGGTATAAATTTCTATCTCTTGATGTGTGGCTAAAAACCCCAATTCTCTGGGTGTGATTTAGCGAATATGGGTTAAGATAATTGTTAGGCCTTGCTTGTTTAATAGTCTATTCGTAGTTTAAATGTGATTTCGTTTAGTGGTTATGGATGAATTTAATGAATTTGTAGTTGCAAATACAAGCTTATTTATGTGTTTTTAGCTTGCTCGACAGAGAAGTTGTAAAACTAAAGCCACTAGATTGATGGCCAATGTGAGTGGGTCGATATGAGGTTCAGCTCGAGAGAGTGAACCCTAGTCCCATGTCCACACACTCAGCTTGAGAGATTGAGTGGGTTAAGGCGTAGGCTGGTCTTCATACGGCAAGTGGGTGTCCGAGAGGAATGCATTTGAAACGAGGTCAGTTGTTTGAGAGAGAGCTTATCCCCCTTAAAGCTTAGCCTAGTCAAAAATACTCTACGAATCTTCTATCGAAAGCATGTACCCAATAATCTAGCTTAACCCATATTCCTATCACATCCCAAGGATCCCCTCTTATTACTTAGAAACCATTGTTATTTTGTTGTTTTTGCCTTACTGGTGACAACCCCCCCTTGTTAATTGACACTCTTGGGTCCCCCTTTAATTTACAATGTTTGTAATCGTCAATGTCTTTAGCTACGACTAGTTAGAACTAATTTTTACTTTTCTATTAATTCTCAAAACCACTCTCTTAGGACGATCCCAACCATTGGTTGGGTTACTATACTATTGCACGATCGTTGACACTTGCATCAGAAGTTGTGTCCTTGATTACGCAAACATCATCCAACACTCAACAAATTTTAACTCATATCAGGCATGTATAGAACTTCAGGAATAGTTTTCATACCTGATATTGTTGACATAGACGTTGTACCTCTGCATTTTACTTCTATTGCCTCATTATTTCCCACTTTTACTTTAGATTTGTAAGTATCATCAAGGAATTTGAATATTTCAGCATCATTGCACAAGTGATGTGTGCAACCGCTATCAAGAAGACATGAATCAGAGGATTCATTAATTAAAAAGTATGAAACTACAAAGAATTGCTTGCCATGTGCATTTGCTGCTTATGCTTGCAAAGCTTCAGAGGCCTTTTCTCCTGAGTTGCAGAACTTGGATATGCGCCATGTCTGCTTGCAGTTGCCACATATTGCATTGATTCTCCACCAACAGTACTTCTCCAGATGTGTAGTTCGTTTACAATGTTTGCACGGAGGGAACTTCTTCTTCACATCACCACTATTGTTTCCTCAATCATGCTTGCCCTTATTCTTTTGGTTGAACTTTTGCTTTTCTTTACTGGAAATTTTCTTTTGTATAGAGAAAGCTCCTTCAGTGAACTTGTCCTGTCTCATAGTCCTTCTTCGCTCTTGTGCTTGAAGACCACTCATTAGTTCACCTTATGAAAGTTTACCCTGGTCTTTGGATTCTTCAAGAGAGGATATCTTAGATTCAAATCTCTCACGAAGAGTGACAAGAACTTTCTCCATGATTTGTTTTTCTGTAAATTCTTCAACAAGAAGTCTAATGTTATTAACAATTAAGGAGATTTGATCAGCATACTTACTAATTGTTTCACCTTCCTGCATATTCAAGGACTCAAACTCCCTTTTAGGTTAAACACTTGCATTTGACGTGTTCTAACATTGACTTGTTATTCTTCTTTCAACCTACCCCAAGCCTCTTTTGCTATTTTACAAGTCATGATTCTATAACACACAGAATCTGCCACAGTATTCTACATAAGCGACTTGGCTTTAGATTTATTTACCTTCTCTTCATTGTTAGATTTGATCTAAGCCAAGGTAGGATTTGTTGGTAGAGCAGCAAGTGGTTTATCTTCTGTCACAGTTTCCCAAAGTTCATAGGCTTCCAGAAAACCTTGCATCTTCACTGACCAGATTTTGTAATTTTCACTAGTGAAAGTGAATGGTGGATTTAAAGGTAGGTTTTTGGATGTCATTTTGTGTTGTAGGTTAAAATTTTTTGGTCATGTAAGATCAAATTGCGGCTCTGATGCAACTGTTAAAACACAAACACTCAAGAAATTGATTTGAAGAATAAAAACAGAGTGAACTTATGAAATTCCAACAATGCATTAATTTGTAGCAGATCTAAATTTATCCACGGAAAAACCTAACCATTTCCTATCTAGTAACAGCTTACAAAGTAGATGTTAAAACTGAATAAGAACATGTGCCACTAACAGTCATAAAAGGGGCCACTAACTTCAAAAAGTTAAGCAACCAAAGATGACTAAGTCTAGCTATAAATAGGAAGCACTAAACTGAAATAAGTAAAAAACAGTAAAAATAATAAGCTGAAACAAAATGCCAATTGTCTAATAGCAAGAACATGTTCCCCGACTTTGTCTCCCTTTAGGTATTTGTCACAGTCAAAAAATTGAGGTCATAATATGACACATATTTCGATTCCACCAATAGGTATGACAATCTCTTATCCAAATAATTATTTATTTAAAGAAAAAAATACAAAACATAAGTAATTAAGAAGTCTAAATCGAGTCTCAAATTCAAACTTTAAAAAATCAAAATAGAATGCATAAATAATTAAGCCTTCAACACCGAAATCTAGAGACACGAGTCAAGCTTCTACAATAACATGCATAATTTCTCCTTCTCTTTTACATTATGAATCATTTTTCTACTCGTAGTGAGATAAAATTAGCTAATTCAAACGAGGCAAGGATACTAAAGATAAGCATATGAGTCATGCTTCGATAAAATTAATACATAAGAAGGTAAAGACTAAACATTGAACACAAAGATTTTTCACATAAAACATGTGATTTATATGAAACATAAATAAAAACATAAGGGAATAAATTAAACGAGAGAGTGAGGATAAAAAAGTTTCTTTTTGATTCTTCAAGCAAGGAAATAGAGAAATCAAACTAAAACTAATTGTTGCAGTTGTCTTCTACAACTACATGACCTAAATTCAAGTTAAAAGATGAAGGAGGGCAAAAGAATATTGAGGAAGTGCACACCACAATAAATTGCTATATTTTAGCCATTTTTTGTTTCCTAGTTTGTGTAAAACTCTGTTAGTTACTATTCAGTATTAGTTCCTCAATTTCAGCAAAAAATAACTTAGTTTTAATAGATTTTTTAGCATTACTTTACATCATCTTAGTTAAGATGTGATGTATTTATTCAGTCTCATTTAACAATAGAAATCACTTTTTTCCTTTTTGTTCTTGAATCAGTTCTTATTCTCCTCTATTAAACACTAACATTAGTATTAGAGTCCTTTAGTTCTTAAGGGACTTGTAAGAATTTGTGAGTTATATTGAGTAAAACACAAACCTAATTAAACCATTCCATAAAACTAGCTTTGCTCTGCCAGTTTTTGATGAAGAAAACTAACAGATTTGGGTTGTTAGGATGGAAGCCTAAATGGATGTATTTGATCTTTGGGAGGCAGTAGAGGAGGATTATGAAGTTCCTTTTTTACCATGCAATCCTACAATTGCTCAGATTAAAACTCATAAAAAAAAGAAGGCCAGGAAGTTGAAGGTGAAGGCATGTCTCTATGTTGTAGTATCTCCTACTATTTTTCCAGAATCATGACTCTAAAATCAGCTAAGGAAATACGGGACTTTCTGAAAAAGGAACATTATGGAGATAAAAGAATTCGAGGAATGAAGGTCTTAAACCTGGTGAGGGAATTTGAAATGAAAAAAATAAAGAAATCTGATACAATTAAAGAGTACTCAGATAAACTTTTTAGTTTGGCTAATAAGGTAAAGTTACTTGGTGTCTAACTTTACGATACAGGGATTGTGTAGAAAATCCTTGTTACTTTACCTGAAAAGTTTGAAGCAACAATAGCTTCACTGGAAAATACAAAAGATTTGTCAAACATTACTTTGGTGGAACTTTTAAACTTCTTGCAAGCACATGAACAAAGATGAATGTTAAGTAACGAGGAAACTGTTGAAGGAGCTTTGCAAGCAAGGCATCAATTCAATGTTAGAGGCAAAGGTAGGAAGCAGAAGTTAAGAATAGCTATGCTACATAAACAGAAGTTTGTGCAACTGATAGCAATTCTAGAAACGATAACAAAAGTAAAAAAATATCCACCATGTCAGCATTGTGGGAAGAGAAATCATCCACACTTCAAATGTTGGAAAAACATGATATGAGATACATAAAGTGTCATAATCTTTGTCATTCTGATATTTTTTTGCAAAGAAAAAGGACCATAACAATTAAATTGAGCTCAAATTGTTGACGAACAAGAAACACATCAATTGTTTGTGGCTACTTCCTTTGCAAGTAGAAGTTTAAGCGAAAACTGGTTAATTGATAGCAGTTGTACAAATCATATGACTCATGATGAGGAAATTTTTAGAGAGTTAGAAAGATTTGCAATCTCTAAAGTCATAATTGTTAATAGGGATCATCTTCTAGACAAAGGGAAAGGCACAAAAGCTATTGAAAGCTACTCAAGTACAAAGTTAATCTCATATGTACTTTTTTTTTCCTGAACTTGATCAAAATTTGTTCAATGTAGGGCAACTTTTGGAAAATGGTTTTAATATTAAATTTGAGGATAAAAAGTGTGTGATATTTGATCCAAAGGGCTAACAAATCTGTCAAGTTAAAATGAGAGGAAATAATTTTTCCTTTGATCCAATGGAGGAAAAGTTGGCTGCCTATCGAGCCAAGAGATGACAACAAATATATGGCACAAGACACTCAAACATTTTCATCACAGGGCACTCTTGCGCATGTTGAAGAAAGACATGGTTTCGAGGAGTACCACTTATGGAGGGTGAACATGCAACTTGCAACACATGTAAATTGGAAAAGCAAAGTAGGATGCCTTTTGCCAAGGTAACCCGGAGAGCATCAGTGAAGCTTCAATTAGTCCATACTTATTTGTATGGACCAGATAGGACTGCTTCTCTTAACATAAGTAAATATTTTATAGCATTCATTAATGATATGACACAAATGCGTTGGATTTATATTTTCATGTTCAAATCTAAAGTACCTGAAGTGTTTTGGAAATTCAAACTTTGGTACAAAATCAAAGTGGTTGCAGGATTCAAATGCTTAGATCAGATAATGGTACCGAGTACACATCTGATCGATTTAAAACGTTTTGTGAAAATGCAGGATTTGCGCGTCAACTCATTGTTTGATATACTCCGCAATAAAATAGTGAAAGGAAGAACAGATCGATAATGGAGATGTCGAGATGCTTTTTATGTGAGAAGGGCCTACCAAAACATTTATGGATAGAAGCAACTAACACTGTTGTTTTTTTCCTAAATTGGTTGCCTACAAAAATCGTGAAGGAATAGACACCTTTTGAGGCATGACATGGGTATAATCCATCCTTACAAAACTTAATAATCTTTGGTTGTTTGTGCTTCTCACATATTACACGGGTTAAGAGGGACAAGTTAGATAAGAAAGTTGAACTTGGAGTCTTTATTGGTTATAGTACAATCTCCAAAGCTTACAGGTTTTTTCAGCCTTATACAGAAAAAATTATGGTAATCAGAGATGTATTTTTTATGGAGAATAAGTAATGGGACTAGGAAGAAATTAACCAGAAGCAGATCACAAGAAATCTAATAGATTCAAATGAGAACATTGATGATAAATATGTGAGAGGAACAAGGTCGCACTCTGACATACACCAGAGATGCAATTGGCCATTTTGGAGCCTTCTAGATTTTAAGAAGTCGTTTCCGATCCCAAGTGGAAAGCTGTAATAGAAGAGGAGCTTGCAATTATTGAGAAGATAGAGACCTGGCAGCTTTTAGTAAAACCATAACATAGGAAGATCATTGGTGTGAAGTGGGTTTATTACACGAAATTGAATGTTGATGGATCTTTTAACAAACTCAAAGCAAGACTTGTTGTGAAAAGTTACTCACAAATTTTTGGAGTTGATTATTCAGAAACCGTTTCTCCAGTTGCTAGGATTGATACTATAAGGTTGTTACTAGCTATTGCTGCTCAAAAAGGTTGGAAAATCTTTCAATCAGATGTCAAGTCCATTTTTAAAAAATGGTTTTCTACATGAGCAAATTTATGTGGAGCAACCTTAATTTTTTTGATAAAGGGGCATGACGACAAAGTGTATCTATTCAAGAAAGCCATTTATGGTTTAAAAAAAGCTCCAAGGGCTTGGTACAGTCGAATTGATGATCACTTGCAAGTCTTAGGTTTTAAGAAATGCCTAAGAGAATCAACTTTATTTATTGAAAGAAGAGATTCTAATATTATGCTTATATCACTTTATGTCGAGGATCTTCTTGTAATAGGAAACAACCTTGAAATGAAAGATGAATTCAAGGTAGAGATGAAGAAAGTGTTCGAAATGATAGTTTACGGAGAAATGTCTTACTTTCTTGGAATGGAGATTTGTCAAACCCACAATGAAGTGTTCATTTGTAAAAAGAAATATGCAAGGGATACAATGAAGAAGTTCAAAATGGAAGATTTCAAACCTATGAACACTCTAATGAATCAGAAAGAAAAGCTGATGGTAGTGACAAGGTTGACGAGGCAAGTTATGGAAGTATGGTTGGATATCTCATGTATCTCACTACCATGAGACCCGATATTCTGCAAGCATTAAGTGTCTTATCTAGATTTTTGAATTATGCAAGTGAAATGCACATGAAAGCAGCCAAAAGAATGATAAGGTATGTCGAAGGGAACTTTGGAATACGGTGTTAGGTTCGGGAAAAGTTACAACTTCAACTTGCAAGGGTATTCTGATAGTGATTGTGCTGGGTCAGACCATGACATCATAAGCACTTCAGGTGATTGCTTTATTCTTGGGTCGGGATGTTTTTCATGATTCTAAAAAAAGCAAGGTATTGTGGCACAGTCAAGGGAACTTTGGATAATGGTGTTAGGTTCAGGAAAAGTCAGAACTTCAACTTGCAAGGGTCTTATGAT
Source organism: Solanum verrucosum (assembly GCF_900185275.1). Taxonomy (NCBI): domain Eukaryota; kingdom Viridiplantae; phylum Streptophyta; class Magnoliopsida; order Solanales; family Solanaceae; genus Solanum; species Solanum verrucosum. Next base: position 4,222,329 of record NW_026019930.1, on the reverse strand, counting down.
AGTGATTGGGTTGGGTCAAATGATGACATGAAAATCACTTCGGGTAATTGTTTTATCTTTGATTCGGGATGATTTTCATGGTGCTAAAAAAGAATCAAGATATCATGGCACAGACAATTGCAGAAGCTGAATTTAAAGTTGTAATATCATTTGTTAATCAAGCACTTTGACTAAGTAAGATTATGTTAGATCTTGATCTGGAGCAATAAGAAAGCACGAAAGTGTTTGTGGATTATCAGACAGCCATGGAATTTTCTCATAATCTAGTTTTTCCTGGAAAAACAAAACATTTAAATATCAAATTGTACTATCTCAAGGAAGTGCAAGCAGACAGAGAGGTGAAGTTGGTTTATTGCAAGTCGAAAGATTAAAATACTAATGTTCACCAAGCCATTTCATGTTAATATGATTGAATTCCTTAGAATGAAGCTTGGTGTCATGCCCTGAGCCTATATCTTGGACATTGCCGGTACTTGAAACTATCGCTGCTCCACAAGCGAACCCTTGGTCTGGCTGACTACTTAGTGGAAGACTTACTCAAGAAAAATGGAGACTCCAACTACCAACAATTAACTCAAAGCATCTCAACAATAACCCAATTCATTAAATGTGTGAAATATTTAATTAAACATAAATATGTGACTCAAAGTCTCAAAACATCAACATTGGAAATAGGGAGAGGCTCCTCAACTTCGAACTATATAGGAAACCTCTAAATACTACGAAAGCTATCGTGACACGATCCTCGACAACTCAATAAAACAATAATGATAGCGTGAAGTCCTCCTGAAAGTAAGGAGGCTTACCAAAACTAGCTGGAATACAAATGGTATAAACGCAGCGCCTGTTGATGACCTTGAACACCTCTATCTGCATCATTAAATGGTGCAGGTCGAACGACATTAGTAAATTGAATGTACGAGCATATAAGGGGAAAACTAAAACAAATATAATTGAACTAATAACATGGCAAGACAATACTCACCTTAAACTCAAGTACAATATGAATGAAATAGTAATAAGTGCAATATTTAAGCTTTTAGAACAGAAGATATAAACTGAAATGTATAAAAATACAATAACATACTCTTTACTCTTATTTGGGAGATTCTCTAACCGACAACCATCACTATGAGCTATGTGATGATACAGCGTCGCGCTCAGGCTGCCAGAACTGTCCTATACCTTGCCGTGGTATAGAACACCTCAACTAAGTTGATCCACTAAGCTATGCTTAAAAGCAATAAGGAGTTGTCTAAAAAGTGAGGTCCCTTGTCAGTGCTCAGTACTACTCCCAATAATATATAATTCGTGCTCAAATGTATAAAACATAACTCTTTCTTAATTGGAGGTAGTTACTCAAAAGATCCTCTTAAAAGAGGTAATACTCTGAAACTTCTCTAAACTCATTTAGAAATTAATATTTCGCTCTTTTAAAGGTAAAAGTGTTACACTTCGGAATACTTAGTTCCCTTATACTCATTTTGAAATATTAAATATAACTCCTTTCATTCTCATACTCATTTACTAAAGATTTAATTCAAAACTATAGTTAATTGCAAAAGAGTAAGTAAATTTGACTCAAAAGAACCTCTTGAACTTTCCTCTTAACTTCACTTAAATTTTGATCTGTAAATTAAATTAAGAGATGTGATCAGGATATGCAGGATCTCTCAAGGATTAATAAAGACATTAAGAGTTAATATCAAGAAGAGAGCGAATACATGATTTGAAAGAACACATACAGGACAAAAAATGGAGAAGAAAAGGGTCAGGCGACCCTGGCCTAGTAGTGGCGCGTCGTGCTAACCTCAACAGTCCTGGGGATGCTTTGGGGCATACTGTAGGTACAGGGCGCCAACCCCAAAGCTGAAGCGCCAAGTTCCTGGCGCTTTAGGGGGGCTCTTCCCCACCCAGTAACCAGATTGTTCACGAATTTTCTTGTTCAATTTTGGGTCCTAACTCATATAGAATCAATTGTTTTCTTACAAATTCACTTTGATTCATAAACCCAGCACAAATTCATTGAAATACCACCCAAATTCTATCAAGAAACACCACTTATTCGCAAGACACTTACCTCAAGAACATAAAACCTCCAATGTTAAAGAATGAGGCTAAAAGTCAAGAACTACTCAAGAATCTTTACATAAATGATGTCATGGATAAATTAATGGAATAATTAAATGTTTGGCGTGAGGATGAACAAGTCCATTACTATGGAAAACCTCACATACTGGAAAAAAATTATTTTTCTTGGCGAAATTCCTCAACCCTTGAAAACCCTTTTTTCATCTTCTTGAAACTTCACCCTAAAAATTTTAGTATTTAGGAATGTGAAAAATAACTTAGCATCTAATTAGACCCCTAAATTGGGTGAGAAAAGTGTGTTCAAGCCTAGTGGGGTAAGGAAAATACCAAAATTCCACCTTTCTCAAATGGATGAAATGCCTTAACTAGAAAGGATTCACTTAAACAGTCATAACATTTAACTAGGAGCTCGAAATTTGTCAAACTTGGTAGTGTTGGAAAGAAGACTAAAAGACCTTCCATTTGATATATGATGGGCCACCTAACTCTTTATGTGCTAAAAAATATGGTCATTTGAAGTTGATCCAAAACTAAAACTGATGGAAATGTTAGTCTTCAAACGAAGGTCTTTGAGTCCTCTTTCTTACGCCACCAAGTTTGCTAAATTTGAAGGTGCGAGTAAAAAGTTATGATTATTTTAGTGAAGACTACCCAGTTAAGGCTTTTCATCCGTTTGGGAAAGGGGTACTTTGGTCTTTTCCTTACCCCACACGACTTGACCACGTTTTTCCTCACCCAAGTTAAGGGTCTAATCAGATGCTAAGTTATTTTTCACATTACAAAACGCTTACAATTTTAGGGCGAAGTTTCAAGAAGATGAAAAGAGGGTTTCCAAGCGTTCAATCAAAGGTTAAGGAATTTTGCCAAGAAAAAGGGTTCTTTCGAGGTATGTAGGCTTCTCATAGTGTTCAGTTTGTTCGCCCTAACGCCAATCATGTAATTTCATTCATCAATTTGTCCATGAGATTGTGTATATTGAGATTCTTGAGAAGTTCTTGAGTTTTAGCCCCATTCTTTAACGATGGAGATTTTGAGTTTTGAGGTGAGGATTTTGCAAATGAGTGATGCTTCTTGATAGATTATGTGTGGGATTTCATTGAATTTGTATTGGGTTTATGAATCAAAGAGAGTTTTGAGGAGATCATTCGATTCTAGATGAGTTAGGACCTGAACTTTGACAAGAAAATACATCGTGTTTCTAAGTAAAGGGGTGGAGCGTCGCGCCAGCCATAGCGCCCAAACTACTGGCCAGTAGTTTGCGTTCTGGCACACTGCGCTAGAAGTGCACCCCAAACACTGCTAGGTAATTTGGGGGATGGCGCCCTGCACCACTTAGTGCGCCGGGGTCGCCAGGTCCTTACACTTCCGTCCTTCTTTCCGTATATGTTTATTCAAATCATGTGTACGTTCTCTTCTTAATAGGAACTCTTAAAGACTTCTGTAATTCTTGAGTGATCTTACATATCATAATCACATGTCTTAATTCACATTTCGAATTAAACTAAAGTTAAGAGGAAAGTCAAGAGTTCCGTTTGAGTCACTTTGAGAATTCTTTAAATTGATTATAGTTTACAACTAAATCTTGAGTAAATGATTATGAGAATGAGAAGAGTTTTCTTTCACGTTTCAAAATGAGTATAAGGGAATTAAGTATTCCAAAAATGATATACTTTTACATTTAAAAGAGAGAAACATCAATTTCTAAATGAGCTACGAGTTCAGAGAAGTTTCACAGTATTACCTCTTTTAAGAGAGTCTTTTGAATAATTACCTCAAATTGAGAAAGATTTATGTTTTAAACATTTGAGCATGAGTTATATATTATTGGGAGTAGTATTGAGCACCGATATAGGGATGAGTTCAGACAATTCATAATCCTCATAAACTATGTATGCCAACATGGGTAAAGGATCATCCTTTTTAGATGATTTCTTATTGCTTTTAAGAATAGCTTAGTGGATGGATCCACTTAGTTGAGGTATTCTATACCCCAACAAAGTATAGGACAATTCTAGTAGCATGGGTAAGATGTTGTATCATAACATAGCTCATAGTGATGGTTGTCGCTTAGAGAATATCCCAAATAAGAGTAAAGAGTATGTTATTGTATTTTTATACATTTGAGTTGATATCAACTATTTTAAAAGCTTTAAATATTGCATTTCCTACTATTGCTTTCATATTGGAGATGAGTTTGAGGTGAGTATTGTCTTCCCACGTTATCGGTTAAGTTAACTATTACTTTCAGTTTTCCCCTTACATGCTTGTACATTCAATGAACTGATGTCATTTGACCTATATCTTTTTATGATGCAGATACAGGTATTTAGGGTCATCAACAGGTGCTTCGTTGATACCTTTGTATTCCAGTTCGCTTTGGTGAGCCTCCTTGCTTTCTCGTACGTTCCACATTTATATTTCAGTTTGGTTAAGATGTTGTTGGTCTTGTTCCGACATCTATCGTAGTATTTAGAGGCATCATAGACAGTACTAGTTGAGGAGTCTTTCACTATTTCCTTTGTGATGTTTTGAGATGAGTTGCTTTGAGTATTTCAAGACATACTTTGGGTTAAGCTGTTGTTGTTACCTTATGAGTTAAATCTTTGCAATTGAAGTACTTCTTTTGTTGAGTAAGGCTTCCACTGAGTAGTGAGCTAGGCTAAGGGTTGGCTAGGGTTCGCTTAGGGACCAGCGATGGTTCTCAAGGGCTAGCTACATCCAGGGTGTAGGCTCAGGGCGTGAAAATACTATGAGAAACAACACATACCCTGGAAAGAACGATTGTTCTTGGAGAAATTTCTAAACCATTAAATGAACGGTTAGAACCCATCTTTTTCTCTTTTTGAAACTTCGCCCTAAAATTCTAAGTGTTTAGGAATGTGAAAAAATAATTTAGAGTCTGATTAGACCCCTAAATTGGGTGAGAAAACGTGGTCAAGCCTAGTGGGGTATGGAAAAGACCAAAATACCCCTTTCTCAAAAGGATGAAATGTCTTAACTAGAGAGCCTTCACTCAAACAGTCATAACTTTTTATTTGTAGCTTGAATTTAGTAAACTTGGTGGCATTGGAAAGAGGACTCAGAGGCCTTCAGTTTTATAGGCCATGGTTCACCTAACTCTTTATGTTCTAAAAGATATGATTGTTTGAATTTGACCCAAAACTAAAATTGATGGAAGTTCGAGGTGTTACACTTGGACTATGCATTTCTTGAACCATGAGGAGTGTTACATTTGTCTTCTAGAATTACATGACCTAAATTCAAGCTAGAAGATGACGTAGGGAATAAGAATATTTAGGAAGTGCACACCAGAATAAATTGTTATAGTTTAGCTATTTTGTATTCCCTAGTTTGTTTAAAACTCTGTTAGTTATTGTTAAGTATTTGTTCCTCAATTTCAGCAAACAATAACTTTATTTTAGCTATTTTCTGTTTCCTAGTTTGTTTAAAACTATGTTAGTTACTTTAAGTATTAGTTCCTCAATTTCAACAAAGAATAACTTAATTTTAGCATATTTTTAGCATTACTTTACATCATCTTAGTTAAGCTGTGATGTATTTATTTAGTCTCATTTATCAGTAGAAATCATTTTTCCCTTTTCTTCTTCAATCAACTCTTATTATCCTCTGTTAAACACTAAAACTAACCATAAATATTAACATATTTCAAGTCTCAAAACAATGTTTAAGACGAAAAGACAAAGTAGAATACTAAATTATTACATGATCTTAGGAGCCAGAAACTTGGTTTAAGCTCGTCTGATTAAATAAAAAAACTTACTTTGAACACACAGATTATTCAGAAAACCAGAAACAATTCCACCTCTGATCTTCAACTCAAAAATAACAAAGAAAAGAGAAATGCTTAGAAGTTAATAATTTTCACAATTATTAGGCTGAGGACAACGTGTCCAAAACCTACTCAAGTAAAGGAGATTCTAGCCTTTTGGGTGTCCCTTCCCCCATTTAAAACAGTGGAGACATGATGGTTTTATATAGATTTCAAAATCTCAGAACAATTTGGTTCTCAATCGATTTGGGAGAATAGAAATTTGGAAATTCCTAAGGGATAAGAATTCAATTTTTATACATCCTGGGATATGGTTGACTTACCCACTGGTGGAATGTTGTAGGTGTCATCATGACTTGAGATTCTGAATTGTAATAGTGAAGAAATTCTCTTTCAGGAAAGGAGAAGATGAATAGAGAGAAATATTAGGGTGTGGTCTACGTTGTATCATAACATAGCTCAAGACATACTTTGGGTTAAGCTGTTGTTGTTACCTTATGAGTTAAATCTTTGCAATTGAAGTTCTTCTTTTGTTGAGTAAGTCTTCCACTGAGTAGTGAGCTAGGCTAAGGGTTGGCTAGGGTTCGCTTAGGGACCAGCGATGGTTCTCAAGGGCTAGCTACATCCAGGGTGTAGGCTCAGGGCGTGAAAAATACTATGAGAAACAACACATACCCTGGAAAGAACGATTGTCCTTGGAGAAATTTCTAAACCGTTAAATGAACAGTTAGAACCCATCTTTTTCTCTTTTTGAAACTTTGCCCTAAAATTCTAAGTGTTTAGGAATGTTAAAAAATAATTTAGAGTCTGATTAGACCCCTAAATTGGGTGAGAAAACGTGGTCAAGCCTAGTGGGGTATGGAAAAGACCAAAATACCCCTTTCTCAAACGGATGAAATGTCTTAACTAGAGAGCCTTCACTCAAACAGTCATAACTTTTTATTCGTAGCTTGAATTTAGTAAACTTGGTGGCATTGGAAAGAGGACTCAGAGGCCTTCAGTTTTATAGGCCATGGTTCACCTAACTCTTTATGTTCTAAAAGATATGATTGTTTGAATTTGACCCAAAACTAAAATTGATGGAAGTTCGAGGTGTTACACTTGGACTATGCATTTCTTGAACCATGAGGAATGTTACATTTGTCTTCTAGAATTACATGACCTAAATTCAAGCTAGAAGATGACGTAGGGAATAAGAATATTTAGGAAGTGCACACCAGAATAAATTGTTATAGTTTAGCTATTTTGTATTCCCTAGTTTGTTTAAAACTCTGTTAGTTATTGTTAAGTATTTGTTCCTCAATTTCAGCAAACAATAACTTTATTTTAGCTATTTTCTGTTTCCTAGTTTGTTTAAAACTATGTTAGTTACTTTAAGTATTAGTTCCTCAATTTCAACAAAGAATAACTTAATTTTAGCATATTTTTAGCATTACTTTACATCATCTTAGTTAAGCTGCGATGTATTTATTCAGTCTCATTTATCAATAGAAATCACTTTTCCCTTTTCTTCTTCAATCAATTCTTATTATCCTCTGTTAAACACTAAAACTAACCATAAATATTAACATATTTCAAGTCTCAAAACAATGTTTAAGACGAAAAGACAAAGTAGAATACTAAATTATTACATGATCTTAGGAGCCAGAAACTTGGTTTAAGCTCGTCTGATTAAATAAAAAAACTTACTTTGAACACACAGATTATTCAGAAAACCAGAAACAATTCCACCTCTGATCTTCAACTCAAAAATAACAAAGAAAAGAGAAATGCTTAAAAGTTAATAATTTTCACAATTATTAGGCTGAGGACAACGTGTCCAAAACCTACTCAAGTAAAGGAGATTCTAGCCTTTTGGGTGTCCCTTCCCCATTTAAAACAGTGGAGACTTGATGGTTTTATATAGATTTCAAAATCTCAGAAAAATTTGGTTCTCAATCGATTTGGGAGAATAGAAATTTGGAAATTCCTAAGGGATAAGAATTCAAGGTTTATACATCCTGGGATATGGTTGACTTACCCACTGGTGGAATGTTGTAGGTGTCATCATGACTTGAGATTCTGAATTGTAATAGTGAAGACATTCTCTTTCAGGAAAGGAGAAGATGAATAGAGAGAAATACTATGGTGTGGTCAATGTTCGGTGGAAATATGAGTCAAGAATTTGGTTTCATTATGATTTGATGGGGAAAAATTGGATCCAAAATGGTTGAAGGGAACTATTTTATCAAACTTAAACATGGCTTCAAGGGTGCGATTCATACGAATGAAAATATTTTTCAATTTTTTTGTCACTCAAAACTTTCGATAAACTCTTTTTTTTTTAAAATTGAAAAAAATGACTTCTATGTTAATAAAACAAATCTTGATAATTGACGTTTATTATCTTTTTCCTACCCTCCAACCCATCCGGCCATCGATCCCCACAACCCTACACCTTACCTTTACCCTCTAGCATCCCCGTAGCTTCCATCTCCATCACCCCACACCTTACCTTCCACCCTTTACACTCATAGAGTTTTTCTAGAAAACATTTTCTTTCGTACCAAACACAACAAAAACTCATGTTTTTTTCTTCATGGATTATTGGCTTAATTATTTATATGTATCTATAATCATTATGATGATAATTAAACTTGTATATATGAAGTTTGTGTGGCAGATGGTCTAAGGTTAGACTCTTATACATCGTCATGGAAAATTTAGCTGAGCAAAAGACAACAATTATAAAAAGATTCATTGATACTACAATGAATGTGGGGAGAAAAGAGATCCTAGATGGGTTTAGGGCACGATCACGTGTCGTAATTGAGAAAGAAGCTAATGCTGCTACAAGATCAAATGCTACTACAAGCTTCACTCATGGCTTAATTGATTTTCTGCAGCCTTGTCTTTTGGCTTCCTCCAAACCCTTACCAGTTATGAGTTTAACTCCCTTTGCTAAGTGCGTCAATCATGGTTTTGCCGCCTACATTTCACTTGAAGATGTTCAAACTTCTAAGAACTACACTCGCGTTCTAATTCATTCTCCTAGACACCGAGTTATTCATAGGAATATATATTTACATGATATTGATCTCTGTCTGTTCAGATACTATATATCTCGATCTCTGTCTGTTCTGATAGTCATGAATATATATACAGGTACATGGACTGTGAGTTGGATCCAACATCCTCCAGAAACTCCATTGTCATCTTCGATCATTTCTATCTCAGTTTCCTTTGTAGGAACAAGGTCTAAAATTGGAACGTTAACATTGGCATATTCGATCATTTCTATCTCAGTTTCCTCTGTAGGAACAAGATCTAAAATCGGAACGTTAACATTGACATCTTCTAACATTCCATTGCCAATGTTAATGTTCCAATTTTAGATCTTGTTACTACAGAGGAAACTGAGATAGACATGATCAAAGATCTCAATGTTAACGTTCCGATTTTAGATCTTGTTCCTACAAAGAAAACTGAGATAGACATGATTGAAGATGACAATGGAGTTTCAGAAGGATGTTGGATCCAACTCACAGTCCATGTACCTGTCACTATAAGAAAAGTGTGAATTAAATGGGAATTTTCCTGGGGATTAGAATGAAAATCCGCAGAAAAATTATTTTCGTGTAAATTTTCATACTAATCCTCAAGAAAATCCCCATGTAATTCGAACTTTTCTTATAGTGTGTATATATATTCATGATTATTAGAACAAACAGAGATCGAGATATATAGTATCATAACAGACAGAGATTGAGATCATGTAAATATATATACCTATGAATAACTCGGTATCTAGGAGACTGAATCACAATGCGAGTGTAGTTCTCAGAAATTTGAACATCTTCAACTGAAATGTAGGTAGCAAAACCATGATTGACGCACTTAGCAAAGGGAGTTAAACTCATAACTTGTTAGGGTTTGGAGGAAGCCAAAAGACAAGGCTACAGAAAATTAATAAAGCCATTAGTCAAGCTTGTAGTAACATGTGATCTTGTAGCAGCAACATCTTGTTTCTCAATTACGACACATGATCGTGCCCTAAACCCATCTAGGATCTTTTCTCCCCACATTCACTGTAGTATCACTGAATCTTTTTATAGTTGTTGCCTTTTGCTCAGCTGAATTTTCCATGAAGATGTATGAGAGTCCAACCTTAGACCATCTGTCACACAAAATTCATATATACAAGTTTAATTATCATCATCATGATTATAGATACATATAAATAATTAAGCCAATAATCCATGAAGAAAAAACATGAGTTTTTGTTGTGTTTGGTATGAATGAAAATGTTTTCTAGAAAAACTCTATGAGTGTAGAGGGTGGAAAGTAAGGTGTAGGGTGATGGAAATGGAAGCTACGGGGGTTCTAGAGGGTGAAGGTAAGGTGTAGGGTGGTGGGGATCTATGGCCGGATGTGTTGGAGGGTAGGAAAAAGATAATAAATGTCAGTTATGAAGATTTGTTTTATTAGCAGAGAAGTCATTTTTTTCTATCTTAAAAAAAGAGTTTATCAAAAGTTTTGAGTAACAAAAAGATTGAAAAATATTTTCATTTGTACCAACCGCCCCTTTTAACATATTTTATCAAACCATAAAACAGCAAAAAAATTAATATACATTAAATTCTAAGTGAGCGTGGATGAGTGAGGGTGGGTAGGTTCCCCTTTTGAGTTCCTTTATTTTCTTTGTTCTTTTATGTTATTGTTCTTTATAAGTCATCCCTCTTCCCCCGCTCCCCTCTCACACAAAACATAACTATCTTCTTTTTTTGGTATGAATAATTTTCATTTTGTAATAATTTCTTGCTTTGTACTTCATTTATTTTGTAGTTAACTAGATATAATTTTATTTCGATCTGATATGGGTGATAACAATTGAGATATATACGGGTGGTTGTAGGAAGCTTCAAAATTAATAAGTCTAAAATGTTGTAGCTTCTTGATCAGGCATAGAGTCTCTGAATTATGAAAATGATAATTGAAATTCTCTTGAAAGATGTTAACATGACTAATTTGGATTGCTTTCCTAAATACTTTCTATATTATCAATCTTTAGAGATCATCAATCCCCCAACTCTCATTCCTGTAATTGTTGATCCGACTATCATGAATCAAAATGATAATCGACAAATGCTACGATCCTTTCAGCAAGCTCATCTTAGCCAACAAACCTTTCTTCCTCTTTTATCACCAGCTGCTGAGCTAGCTTATGTACCAACAATTGTTGTAGCACCACAAGAATGACTTGATCTTCTATAACAATTATATTTGTGATTGTATAGAAACATGTAAACTTTTTGCCTCATCTTATTTATTATTTTATGAGTATATTTTACATAATAGTAACGTTGATTGAACGAATCATAAAATTTGTTGTTTACCATTTGGATTCATGATAACTTGATTGGCAATCACATGAATGGGGTTTGTGGTGTTGATGATCATGAAAGATTGATCATTTGGGTTTTTCCGATAAGGAACTAGAAAATTCATAGGAAACATTCAAGAAAGAAATTCAAATTAGTCATGTCAAATGTAAAAGTATGTCAAGAGAATTTCAATCATAATTTTGATAATTAAGAGATCCAAGCCTGATCTAGGAGCTACAACACTTTCAAATTTATTAATTTTGAAACTTCTTATAACGGTGCTTATATCCCAATTAATACCAATCATATTAGATTTATATAAAATTATATTTAGTAGTTGTAAAAAATGGAGCATGGAGCAAGAAAATCTCAAGAAGTAAAAAATGTTTTTAAATAAAGGCTATTGATGGTTTGTGTGAGAGTAGAGGGGTAGGGGATGACTTATGAAGACTTATAACATATAAAAATAAAGAAAATAGCTGAGTAAAAAGATATTTGAGTAGGTAAAAAATTGTTATTGGATGAAGAACATTGAACATGATTTATTTATTATATAGATGAACTCTAAGGAGGCATGGGGCACCCACCCACCCCCGCTCATCCAAATTCACTTAGAATTTAATGCATATTAATTTATTATTTTTTCTAATTTAGGGTGAATGAAATTGACATATACAACATAAGAAGATAAAAAATAATCTCACATAGTTCTATGTCCCCTATATTTAAGATTATCTAAAATTTTATAATTCCTACCAAAAAGAAATCTTACATAGTGAAACAGTGGCCCCCTAAAAAAGAAATTTACAACTTCAATATTTTCTCATGTCAAGGTACCTTTTGACAAACAATCTGCCTAAAGGTTAGGACTATTATGGTTATAGTACCTGTTATGATATTATGGTTTATATGGAAGATAAGAAACACTAATCTTCATGGTGGATAGTTCCCTTATGAGAACGTAATTCATGAGATAAGTTATTCCAATCATAACTTTATCTTCTTCCCTTTATTGTAAAATTTATCCATGAAATGGCCTCATATGCTACGATTTATGAAAGAATGAAAGTCAAGTTAATGACATATGATTGTGAGAGGAATCCCTCTTCTGTTGGATGGTTTATATGCAACACAGATAATGCATCCAAGGGTAACCCTGGTCCTAGTCCTAGGTTGCATCATGGAGAGCTAGAAAATAGTTAATTAATTAATGTCCAACCTAAAGTTAGTTCATATAAACTATTAAATATGCCACTATGTAAGAGATTAAGGTGAACAATAGTAATTCACTACTACTTAAGTATTTAAGTGATTGATTTTATATTGTTTTAGCATGTAACTATGTGATTTTCTTTGTTGTTTTAGGGTTATTTAGCTAATATTTAATCATTTATCATACATCTTTACTTTCTTCCCATTGTTTGTGGCATTAGTCTCTTTGATATTCATTCTATCAGGGGAGAATAATGGAGAGGGTCAATGAGTTCTGAACAACTGATTCTCTCTAAAATTTAAACAGTAACTTAGGTAGAGATTACTATTGTTCTAGTTTCTAGAATTTATTTTTATTAGTGTAACAACCCAACTCACCAAATCGTGCAAGCACCTACTCTAATACTTATATAGGAAAACACTCAACCCCAAACTTAACGTTTAGATGAAGCATGTCCCACATGATCACACAAATTCATATCTGCGTCCATCTCACCTTTTTCATGTAACAAGGATCCTTAAAAATTATCCAAAGTATTTAACATGTAAATATGGTATATACAAGAACCATCCCAATAATTAAACACAAACCCGGCCACTCATTGACTAACATGTCACAAATATAACATAATAAATAAACTCAGTCTCTCATGGAACTCACACACAAATTGTTAGTGTACTGGCATGGTATCCGAGCAATCCATTATTAGTACATACTAGGCGTGGCATTCGAGCCAACCATTATTATTATGTATCGATGTGGTACTCAAGCCAACCATTAGTATTCTTGTAACACCGAAATTGGAAAGTCAAATTGGAAAGGAAAGCTTTCATTTGTTTGGATATTTCTTCAAACCCATGAGACTCATCTATAGTTCGTAGGAGCATCTATAAGTCATAGATAACGTTCGTAGGAACTAAGTTGAGATTTAGGAAAATTTTAGTTTTCAAAGTTGGGTCTACGATTGAGCAAGATTGGTTGTAGGAAGAATTACAGGCCATAGAAAATGCCCATACAGTTGATTCAGACTTGGTAAAATTTTGGACTTAAAGTTAAGGAGTACGGGTGAAACGACCCCAAAAATGCCCGAAAATGTGCTTCGGAAACACCTAAAATTGTAATTTCCATATATCTCAAAATCCGTGCATCATTTCGGAAATTCGACTTCATATTCTTATTCAGGGGGTCAAATTGAGTGGAAAATGAGTCTAACCCGAATTTTAGAACAACCGTATCAAATTTCGAAAATCGCAAAAAAATGCGATTTTGAGGGTCAACTTTAAAGGGGCATATCTCTCAGCACACAAGGAACTGGAAGGAGCTCAAACTATCAAAATTAAAGCTCTGTGAGTTAGCTTTCCAACGCAATTTGTTTCGCCTCATTCCGAGTTAGGATGAAGGAGTTATAACCATTTTCGTAAAACCTCGCCGGCAGAAAAGTGCCATTTCCAGTAAGCCGAAACACTGTTCACCCGCCCCATTAATTTTTCTAAGTGTTGGACAATTTTTTTTCCAAAAGGGCATATGATATTCCCTATATATCATTAGTTCATTCCAAGTCTCTAAAACATTTCTCAAACATCCAAAAACTCTCTCTAAACCCTCTCCAAAATTCCACCAAGATCATCAACCAAATTCAAGGATCCCAAGCTTTAATTCCGGATTCAAGATTCAATCTCAAGCAATTCTCCATTCCAATCTTCATCAAGAATTCTCCAAAGTTGAGGTATGTGGGTTGATTGTGGAAACCTTCCTTTCCACAAGTCCAACCATTTATCCTCTATTTTACTCCAAGTTTATGGGTCCTTATGATCATTTATGAACTCTTGAATTATGGAATTATTACTACACATCCTATTATGGTCTATTTTTGTATATTATCATGAAATGGAATGATTATATGATGTTTATGGTTTTCATGCCTCCATGATCAAATTATGAAGGTTGTTATATATGTATATATATATGTATGTTGTTGGTGGGCTGTTTTATATGGATTTTGAAATTGGTTGGACTTAGTACTCTTGAAACACATGATTTTATTTACATGAACAAGTAGCCCACCATATGTTTGATAAAATGTCATTTATAGAATTCTTATGAAATGGAAGGTCCAATGTACGTCCTATGAGTCGGATGATTATATAAGTATTGAAATGATGATGAAATGGATACATGTATATGATTTTCTCTATATAGTGTGTGAGTCGACCAAGCCTAGCTCGGGGGGTTGTAGGCCCGGGTAACCGTATCAAGGGGTTGGTACCTTGGTTGCCTAGTACGGGGGGTAGTAGGCCCGTATAACCGTATCGAGGGGTTTGTACCTTGGTTGCCTAGTACGGGGGGTAGTAGGCCCGTATAACCATATCGAGGGGTTGGTACCTTGGTCCCTAGCTCGGGGGGTGGTAGGCCCGGGTAACCACATTGAGGGGTTTGTACCTCTTTCGCCTCTCCAAGGGGGTGGTAGGCCTTGGAAATACTATATTGATGGTCACTCACCACACATGTACTACGTCCCACTAAATATGATTTTTATGTAAGCGTCATTATATACATCATTTCATTTATGTGCTATCTATCGGGTATGATTATGCATTTTTCCTATGATGTCTATCTATTGTAGCATTGCATTGCATCCCACATACTTAGTACATTCAAACGTACTAACGCATACTCTATGCCTACATGATGTCACCATGTAGGGACCGGAGCACCGCTTGACCATCCTCCTCCGCGTGGCTAATACGATTTCCTATCAAGGTTATTGGTGAGTCCTCCATTCCGGGGACGTTGCTCATGATCTTTTGCTATGTATAAGACTTTTCTTTTTAGTTATGTTTTGACTATGAGGGTGAGCCCGGTAGTTTGTCTTGGCCCCCGCTAAGTACTCATGTTTAGAGGTGGTGTTGGACAAGTTGTGTATTATGCTTGAGCTTGACTCATCTATGGTATTTATGTACCATTTCTTCTTTTTTTCTCTTGCTCCCTTAGTCCCGATTTCCCCCTTTGATTATGCTTATTGCTTATGGTCATTTTAATTGCTTCCGCGACCAAGGATGTGTAATGATACGCTATGAGGCTTGTTTGGGGTTCCTTCGGGTTCCCCATTCGCCGGTCACGTCTAGGCCCTAGGCTTGGGTCGTGACAAACTTGGTATCAGAGCACTAGGTTGATAGATCCTCGGAGTCCAACACACCGCGTTGATTAGAGTCCGATTCATGGTTGTGTTGTGCACCACAACTATGAGTAGGAGGCTATGAGACGTTTTAGGAAATGTTTCACTTCTTCATTCTCTAAGTCGTGCCATAGATCTATAAGCTCTCTCTCTTATTCCTTGTCTTATGGTGTTTAAAGTTGGACCAGTTGAAGGGTTCTTGCTAGAAGGAGCGAGTGGTTGTAATGCCAATTATGGCTATGTGACTTGTGAGCTTTGATGGAATAGATTATGAAGTTGTATTTTGTGTGATTAATGCTTCATAATTGTCTTTGTGTTGGTTAGAAGAACTTGTGTAGGCTTACTCCAAAGGGGGAGATAGTGTGCCTACCTAGCAAGGTAATTGTGAGGTTATGTTTAGTTGATGGTAGAACCCATATGGTCAAATTGTTGATTCCCAAAGGAGCCTATCCGAGAGTGGAGATGGGAAAAGAAATTATATGCCCTAGGTCGGGATTATGTTGTGTTTTGAAGTTGACTTTGAGGGTTGCATGTACCATCTAGTTAAGGTGAAGAATAAGAAGTATAAGTGTTGACCAACTTCAAAGGGTTAGTTGTTGTATTTTAAGATTGATCTTAAGTATGGTCACTTAAGTAGGGTGCTTAGATAATACCTAGGCATAGTTGGTTGGTAGACCCCACCAAAAGTGGTGATAAGGGTTGACATGGTCTAGAGTTGTCTTAATCCAACTTTAGTGAAAAAGAGAAAGGTTTCTTGGTCAAAATTCCTCTAAGTTCCTCTAAGGTTTAACCAAGAAAGGATGTCTACCCGTAAGTCTCAAAGAGTGAGTGGTAGTGGATCTTAAGGGTTCCGGTATGTGTTTTATGTTTTATTGAATTGCGGAAATTCCATGGGCCAAAGATAGAGGAAGATCCTCTAGAGTTTATAAAGGAGTTATCTAAGGTGATGAACCTTGTAGGAGTAATCTTAGTAATACTTGTCTTTCGTGACTTGATAAAGAGAATATCGCGATTTTTTTTTTTTTGTGTCGTCCTTAATATTCATGGGTTTAGTTATGGCCATATGTGAGTGATTAGTATAACTCAACTTAGTCCTTATGAGTTTTATGATGTGTTGGATTTTGACGAATAGTGATTCTTAAGTGGTACCTAGAGATGTTGAGTGATTAAGCTCCTTTAAAAGAGGGTAGGAGTGAGATCCTCATTGGTTTGAGAATCATGTTGTGTAATGAGATAGTTTAGGCTTACCCCAATGCGGGATAATATGCTTAGATGGTAAGGTTATTGAGTGTCCTTGATGTTTATGAGATAGGTTTGCTTGAATTCTCACCTTATGTGGTTTAGTGAATTGGAGCAATCTAGACCCGAATTGGTAGATTCATATGAGATCTTGAGTGATATCCTAGTGACGGCCTTAGAAAAGGATGCTACTAGGGTTGACTTGGAAGAATTTTTGGGATGAAGGTACCGGTATGTGGTAATTTCATATGAGAGTAAGTGTTATGTTGATTTCCGGTACTACCTTATCTTGTATGATGCCTTATGAGGCTATGAGGCTTAGAGTTCTCCGGATGAGTTAATAGAACCTTTTTCGGATTTTACCCCGGTTAGTGGTTTAAAGTTAGAAAAAAAAGGGGTTTGTGAAGAATATCTCTTACCTTGTTCCCCTAGGAATACTCTTGTTGACTTAGTGAAACTTGGCATGTTAAGCCTTGATGTGACTCTTAGTATGGATGGGTTGCATACTTGGTGTGTTTTTATTGATGATAGGGCTCGGATGGTTAGAAGAATATGGGGCCCTTGAGTGTGTACTAGTTATCACCTTGTTGAGTAGGATGACATTTGGGTACAATTTCTTCCTATTATGGATTTGGTGTTTGATTGTGTCATATAAGGGTGGTATGGCTAGATGTTGAGGACCATAGACTTTTGCAAAAATGGCAAAATGTGAGTTTGGTTATGTCTTTAGGAGTGCTTGGAAAAAGTTTTCTTGAGGGTTGTAGTGAGGGCTTCCTCCTAAGGAGGGGATGGTGTGCTTAAAAAGCATGATTTGTTGAAATCCCAACATCCTCATCTCTTTCTTCCATTCCTATTCTAGCTTGAGACCAAGAGTTCCTAGATGGGCCTATGTTATGTTTTAGAAGTCATGTGTGATTTTTATATTCTGATGATTTCCTTATGAAAGGTATGTTTTTGAGAATTCATGTTTTGAGATAAAAATGAGTTTTCATGTTTCATGCCCCTCATGTTGATAGGCAATTAGAGTAAGTAACCTATGTGATTCATGAGGTGAATGGTTTAAATGTGCTTTTAAGAAGTAATTGCATAATTGGCCGAAGATCATATGATAAGCATGATTTGAGTTGAAGGAGGAAATTCCTCCAATGAAACGGAATATGTCTAAGTTGCATGCATATTGAGTTCGTAGAAGTAGTCCTATTCTCTCATGTTGTATGATGTGTGTTTTAAATGGAGATTTTTTTTCTCCTAAGTTGTGCATTGTGTGTAATATGGCATACTTGACTTGATGATGTGAATTAAATGAACATGCTTGAATGTGTTCTTATGAAATGGAATGTTAGCTCCTTATGTGGTGGAAACTTTCCTAAAGAGTAGAGGAGGTAGTTCCTCCCATGTTTATGTGAATTAATGAGGTTTGCGCATTTCCATAAAAACTTGTGTTTTTGAAGAAAGATGAGTTGTATGAGTTGTTTCCCTCATGTTGTAGTGCATTGGTTATAAGTGATCTATTGTACTTCATGAAAATAAGGTATGAGCATGTCTTAGTAAGGAGTTGAGAAGTTCCTCCTTGAAAGAGTGCTATTGAACATGGAAACTTGCATATGTGCTTAATGATGTATGGACTATGTAATGACTAGGAGAAGGTAGTTCCTCCTATGAACATGAGAAATGTTGATGTTGGTGTGTTATGACTAGGAGAAGGTAGTTTCTCCTTGAACATCACTAAACATGA
Source organism: Solanum verrucosum (assembly GCF_900185275.1). Lineage (NCBI taxonomy): Eukaryota > Viridiplantae > Streptophyta > Magnoliopsida > Solanales > Solanaceae > Solanum > Solanum verrucosum. The sequence continues at coordinate 4,203,723 of NW_026019930.1, read as the reverse complement.
TAATGTCATTGCATACATTCATGTTTAAGTTGACAATTGGTTTATTGTGGTTTTACAATTATGTTGAGGTTTTTGAAATAAGGTGTAAGTGCATTGTTGCATCCTTATGTGGGCTGAAATTACCATGTTTGTGTCTCTCATGTATGTTTCTTTAACATTCGGGGACGAATGTTCCCAAGGGGGAGATATTGAAACGACCCCAAAAATGCCCGAAAATGTGCTTCGGAAACACCTAAAATTGTAATTTCCATATATCTCAAAATCCGTGCATCATTTCGGAAATTCGACTTCATATTCTTATTCAGGGGGTCAAATTGAGTGGGAAATGAGTCTAACCCGAATTTTAGAACAACCGTATCAAATTTCGAAAATCGCAAAAAAATGCGATTTTGAGGGTCAACTTTAAAGGGGCATATCTCTCAGCACACAAGGAACTGGAAGGAGCTCAAACTATCAAAATTAAAGCTCTGTGAGTTAGCTTTCCAACGCAATTTGTTTCACCTCATTCCGAGTTAGGATGAAGGAGTTATGACCATTTTCGTAAAACCTCGCCGGCAGAAAAGTGCCATTTCCAGTAAGCCGAAACACTGTTCACCCGCCCCATTAATTTTTCTAAGTGTTGGACAATTTTTTTTCCAAAAGGGCATATGATATTCCCTATATATCATTAGTTCATTCCAAGTCTCTAAAACATTTCTCAAACATCCAAAAACTCTCTCTAAACCCTCTCCAAAATTCCACCAAGATCATCAACCAAATTCAAGGATCCCAAGCTTTAATTCCGGATTCAAGATTCAATCTCAAGCAATTCTCCATTCCAATCTTCATCAAGAATTCTCCAAAGTTGAGGTATGTGGGTTGATTGTGGAAACCTTCCTTTCCACAAGTCCAACCATTTATCCTCTATTTTACTTCAAGTTTATGGGTCCTTATGATCATTTATGAACTCTTGAATTATGGAATTATTACTACACATCCTATTATGGTCTATTTTTGTATATTATCATGAAATGGAATGATTATATGATGTTTATGGTTTTCATGCCTCCATGATCAAATTATGAAGGTTGTTATATATGTATATATATATGTATGTTGTTGGTGGGCTGTTTTATATGGATTTTGAAATTGGTTGGACTTAGTACTCTTGAAACACATGATTTTATTTACATGAACAAGTAGCCCACCATATGTTTGATAAAATGCCATTTATAGAATTCTTATGAAATGGAAGGTCCAATGTACGTCCTATGAGTCGGATGATTATATAAGTATTGAAATGATGATGAAATGGATACATGTATATGATTTTCTCTATATAGTGTGTGAGTCGACCAAGCCTAGCTCGGGGGGTTGTAGGCCCGGGTAACCGTATCAAGGGGTTGGTACCTTGGTTGCCTAGTACGGGGGGTAGTAGGCCCGTATAACCGTATCGAGGGGTTTGTACCTTGGTTGCCTAGTACGGGGGGTAGTAGGCCCGTATAACCATATCGAGGGGTTGGTACCTTGGTCCCTAGCTCGGGGGGTGGTAGGCCCGGGTAACCACATTGAGGGGTTTGTACCTCTTTCGCCTCTCCAAGGGGGTGGTAGGCCTTGGAAATACTATATTGATGGTCACTCACCACACATGTACTACGTCCCACTAAATATGATTTTTATGTAAGCGTCATTATATACATCATTTCATTTATGTGCTATCTATCGGGTATGATTATGCATTTTTCCTATGATGTCTATCTATTGTAGCATTGCATTGCATCCCACATACTTAGTACATTCAAACGTACTAACGCATACTCTATGCCTACATGATGTCACCATGTAGGGACCGGAGCACCGCTTGACCATCCTCCTCCGCGTGGCTAATACGATTTCCTATCAAGGTTATTGGTGAGTCCTCCATTCCGGGGACGTTGCTCATGATCTTTTGCTATGTATAAGACTTTTCTTTTTAGTTATGTTTTGACTATGAGGGTGAGCCCGGTAGTTTGTCTTGGCCCCCGCTAAGTACTCATGTTTAGAGGTGGTGTTGGACAAGTTGTGTATTATGCTTGAGCTTGACTCATCTATGGTATTTATGTACCATTTCTTCTTTTTTTCTCTTGCTCCCTTAGTCCCGATTTCCCCCTTTGATTATGCTTATTGCTTATGGTCATTTTAATTGCTTCCGCGACCAAGGATGTGTAATGATACGCTATGAGGCTTGTTTGGGGTTCCTTCGGGTTCCCCATTCGCCGGTCACGTCTAGGCCCTAGGCTTGGGTCGTGACAAACTTGGTATCAGAGCACTAGGTTGATAGATCCTCGGAGTCCAACACACCGCGTTGATTAGAGTCCGATTCATGGTTGTGTTGTGCACCACAACTATGAGTAGGAGGCTATGAGACGTTTTAGGAAATGTTTCACTTCTTCATTCTCTAAGTCGTGCCATAGATCTATAAGCTCTCTCTCTTATTCCTTGTCTTATGGTGTTTAAAGTTGGACCAGTTGAAGGGTTCTTGCTAGAAGGAGCGAGTGGTTGTAATGCCAATTATGGCTATGTGACTTGTGAGCTTTGATGGAATAGATTATGAAGTTGTATTTTGTGTGATTAATGCTTCATAATTGTCTTTGTGTTGGTTAGAAGAACTTGTGTAGGCTTACTCCAAAGGGGGAGATAGTGTGCCTACCTAGCAAGGTAATTGTGAGGTTATGTTTAGTTGATGGTAGAACCCATATGGTCAAATTGTTGATTCCCAAAGGAGCCTATCCGAGAGTGGAGATGGGAAAAGAAATTATATGCCCTAGGTCGGGATTATGTTGTGTTTTGAAGTTGACTTTGAGGGTTGCATGTACCATCTAGTTAAGGTGAAGAATAAGAAGTATAAGTGTTGACCAACTTCAAAGGGTTAGTTGTTGTATTTTAAGATTGATCTTAAGTATGGTCACTTAAGTAGGGTGCTTAGATAATACCTAGGCATAGTTGGTTGGTAGACCCCACCAAAAGTGGTGATAAGGGTTGACATGGTCTAGAGTTGTCTTAATCCAACTTTAGTGAAAAAGAGAAAGGTTTCTTGGTCAAAATTCCTCTAAGTTCCTCTAAGGTTTAACCAAGAAAGGATGTCTACCCGTAAGTCTCAAAGAGTGAGTGGTAGTGGATCTTAAGGGTTCCGGTATGTGTTTTATGTTTTATTGAATTGCGGAAATTCCATGGGCCAAAGATAGAGGAAGATCCTCTAGAGTTTATAAAGGAGTTATCTAAGGTGATGAACCTTGTAGGAGTAATCTTAGTAATACTTGTCTTTCGTGACTTGATAAAGAGAATATCGCGATTTTTTTTTTTTGTGTCGTCCTTAATATTCATGGGTTTAGTTATGGCCATATGTGAGTGATTAGTATAACTCAACTTAGTCCTTATGAGTTTTATGATGTGTTGGATTTTGACGAATAGTGATTCTTAAGTGGTACCTAGAGATGTTGAGTGATTAAGCTCCTTTAAAAGAGGGTAGGAGTGAGATCCTCATTGGTTTGAGAATCATGTTGTGTAATGAGATAGTTTAGGCTTACCCCAATGCGGGATAATATGCTTAGATGGTAAGGTTATTGAGTGTCCTTGATGTTTATGAGATAGGTTTGCTTGAATTCTCACCTTATGTGGTTTAGTGAATTGGAGCAATCTAGACCCGAATTGGTAGATTCATATGAGATCTTGAGTGATATCCTAGTGACGGCCTTAGAAAAGGATGCTACTAGGGTTGACTTGGAAGAATTTTTGGGATGAAGGTACCGGTATGTGGTAATTTCATATGAGAGTAAGTGTTATGTTGATTTCCGGTACTACCTTATCTTGTATGATGCCTTATGAGGCTATGAGGCTTAGAGTTCTCCGGATGAGTTAATAGAACCTTTTTCGGATTTTACCCCGGTTAGTGGTTTAAAGTTAGAAAAAAAAGGGGTTTGTGAAGAATATCTCTTACCTTGTTCCCCTAGGAATACTCTTGTTGACTTAGTGAAACTTGGCATGTTAAGCCTTGATGTGACTCTTAGTATGGATGGGTTGCATACTTGGTGTGTTTTTATTGATGATAGGGCTCGGATGGTTAGAAGAATATGGGGCCCTTGAGTGTGTACTAGTTATCACCTTGTTGAGTAGGATGACATTTGGGTACAATTTCTTCCTATTATGGATTTGGTGTTTGATTGTGTCATATAAGGGTGGTATGGCTAGATGTTGAGGACCATAGACTTTTGCAAAAATGGCAAAATGTGAGTTTGGTTATGTCTTTAGGAGTGCTTGGAAAAAGTTTTCTTGAGGGTTGTAGTGAGGGCTTCCTCCTAAGGAGGGGATGGTGTGCTTAAAAAGCATGATTTGTTGAAATCCCAACATCCTCATCTCTTTCTTCCATTCCTATTCTAGCTTGAGACCAAGAGTTCCTAGATGGGCCTATGTTATGTTTTAGAAGTCATGTGTGATTTTTATATTCTGATGATTTCCTTATGAAAGGTATGTTTTTGAGAATTCATGTTTTGAGATAAAAATGAGTTTTCATGTTTCATGCCCCTCATGTTGATAGGCAATTAGAGTAAGTAACCTATGTGATTCATGAGGTGAATGGTTTAAATGTGCTTTTAAGAAGTAATTGCATAATTGGCCGAAGATCATATGATAAGCATGATTTGAGTTGAAGGAGGAAATTCCTCCAATGAAACGGAATATGTCTAAGTTGCATGCATATTGAGTTCGTAGAAGTAGTCCTATTCTCTCATGTTGTATGATGTGTGTTTTAAATGGAGATTTTTTTCTCCTAAGTTGTGCATTGTGTGTAATATGGCATACTTGACTTGATGATGTGAATTAAATGAACATGCTTGAATGTGTTCTTATGAAATGGAATGTTAGCTCCTTATGTGGTGGAAACTTTCCTAAAGAGTAGAGGAGGTAGTTCCTCCCATGTTTATGTGAATTAATGAGGTTTGCGCATTTCCATAAAAACTTGTGTTTTTGAAGAAAGATGAGTTGTATGAGTTGTTTCCCTCATGTTGTAGTGCATTGGTTATAAGTGATCTATTGTACTTCATGAAAATAAGGTATGAGCATGTCTTAGTAAGGAGTTGAGAAGTTCCTCCTTGAAAGAGTGCTATTGAACATGGAAACTTGCATATGTGCTTAATGATGTATGGACTATGTAATGACTAGGAGAAGGTAGTTCCTCCTATGAACATGAGAAATGTTGATGTTGGTGTGTTATGACTAGGAGAAGGTAGTTTCTCCTTGAACATCACTAAACATGATAATGTCATTGCATACATTCATGTTTAAGTTGACAATTGGTTTATTGTGGTTTTACAATTATGTTGAGGTTTTTGAAATAAGGTGTAAGTGCATTGTTGCATCCTTATGTGGGCTGAAATTACCATGTTTGTGTCTCTCATGTATGTTTCTTTAACATTCGGGGACGAATGTTCCCAAGGGGGAGATATTGAAACGACCCCAAAAATGCCCGAAAATGTGCTTCGGAAACACCTAAAATTGTAATTTCCATATATCTCAAAATCCGTGCATCATTTCGGAAATTCGACTTCATATTCTTATTCAGGGGGTCAAATTGAGTGGGAAATGAGTCTAACCCGAATTTTAGAACAACCGTATCAAATTTCGAAAATCGCAAAAAAATGCGATTTTGAGGGTCAACTTTAAAGGGGCATATCTCTCAGCACACAAGGAACTGGAAGGAGCTCAAACTATCAAAATTAAAGCTCTGTGAGTTAGCTTTCCAACGCAATTTGTTTCACCTCATTCCGAGTTAGGATGAAGGAGTTATGACCATTTTCGTAAAACCTCGCCGGCAGAAAAGTGCCATTTCCAGTAAGCCGAAACACTGTTCACCCGCCCCATTAATTTTTCTAAGTGTTGGACAATTTTTTTTCCAAAAGGGCATATGATATTCCCTATATATCATTAGTTCATTCCAAGTCTCTAAAACATTTCTCAAACATCCAAAAACTCTCTCTAAACCCTCTCCAAAATTCCACCAAGATCATCAACCAAATTCAAGGATCCCAAGCTTTAATTCCGGATTCAAGATTCAATCTCAAGCAATTCTCCATTCCAATCTTCATCAAGAATTCTCCAAAGTTGAGGTATGTGGGTTGATTGTGGAAACCTTCCTTTCCACAAGTCCAACCATTTATCCTCTATTTTACTTCAAGTTTATGGGTCCTTATGATCATTTATGAACTCTTGAATTATGGAATTATTACTACACATCCTATTATGGTCTATTTTTGTATATTATCATGAAATGGAATGATTATATGATGTTTATGGTTTTCATGCCTCCATGATCAAATTATGAAGGTTGTTATATATGTATATATATATGTATGTTGTTGGTGGGCTGTTTTATATGGATTTTGAAATTGGTTGGACTTAGTACTCTTGAAACACATGATTTTATTTACATGAACAAGTAGCCCACCATATGTTTGATAAAATGCCATTTATAGAATTCTTATGAAATGGAAGGTCCAATGTACGTCCTATGAGTCGGATGATTATATAAGTATTGAAATGATGATGAAATGGATACATGTATATGATTTTCTCTATATAGTGTGTGAGTCGACCAAGCCTAGCTCGGGGGGTTGTAGGCCCGGGTAACCGTATCAAGGGGTTGGTACCTTGGTTGCCTAGTACGGGGGGTAGTAGGCCCGTATAACCGTATCGAGGGGTTTGTACCTTGGTTGCCTAGTACGGGGGGTAGTAGGCCCGTATAACCATATCGAGGGGTTGGTACCTTGGTCCCTAGCTCGGGGGGTGGTAGGCCCGGGTAACCACATTGAGGGGTTTGTACCTCTTTCGCCTCTCCAAGGGGGTGGTAGGCCTTGGAAATACTATATTGATGGTCACTCACCACACATGTACTACGTCCCACTAAATATGATTTTTATGTAAGCGTCATTATATACATCATTTCATTTATGTGCTATCTATCGGGTATGATTATGCATTTTTCCTATGATGTCTATCTATTGTAGCATTGCATTGCATCCCACATACTTAGTACATTCAAACGTACTAACGCATACTCTATGCCTACATGATGTCACCATGTAGGGACCGGAGCACCGCTTGACCATCCTCCTCCGCGTGGCTAATACGATTTCCTATCAAGGTTATTGGTGAGTCCTCCATTCCGGGGACGTTGCTCATGATCTTTTGCTATGTATAAGACTTTTCTTTTTAGTTATGTTTTGACTATGAGGGTGAGCCCGGTAGTTTGTCTTGGCCCCCGCTAAGTACTCATGTTTAGAGGTGGTGTTGGACAAGTTGTGTATTATGCTTGAGCTTGACTCATCTATGGTATTTATGTACCATTTCTTCTTTTTTTCTCTTGCTCCCTTAGTCCCGATTTCCCCCTTTGATTATGCTTATTGCTTATGGTCATTTTAATTGCTTCCGCGACCAAGGATGTGTAATGATACGCTATGAGGCTTGTTTGGGGTTCCTTCGGGTTCCCCATTCGCCGGTCACGTCTAGGCCCTAGGCTTGGGTCGTGACAAACTTGGTATCAGAGCACTAGGTTGATAGATCCTCGGAGTCCAACACACCGCGTTGATTAGAGTCCGATTCATGGTTGTGTTGTGCACCACAACTATGAGTAGGAGGCTATGAGACGTTTTAGGAAATGTTTCACTTCTTCATTCTCTAAGTCGTGCCATAGATCTATAAGCTCTCTCTCTTATTCCTTGTCTTATGGTGTTTAAAGTTGGACCAGTTGAAGGGTTCTTGCTAGAAGGAGCGAGTGGTTGTAATGCCAATTATGGCTATGTGACTTGTGAGCTTTGATGGAATAGATTATGAAGTTGTATTTTGTGTGATTAATGCTTCATAATTGTCTTTGTGTTGGTTAGAAGAACTTGTGTAGGCTTACTCCAAAGGGGGAGATAGTGTGCCTACCTAGCAAGGTAATTGTGAGGTTATGTTTAGTTGATGGTAGAACCCATATGGTCAAATTGTTGATTCCCAAAGGAGCCTATCCGAGAGTGGAGATGGGAAAAGAAATTATATGCCCTAGGTCGGGATTATGTTGTGTTTTGAAGTTGACTTTGAGGGTTGCATGTACCATCTAGTTAAGGTGAAGAATAAGAAGTATAAGTGTTGACCAACTTCAAAGGGTTAGTTGTTGTATTTTAAGATTGATCTTAAGTATGGTCACTTAAGTAGGGTGCTTAGATAATACCTAGGCATAGTTGGTTGGTAGACCCCACCAAAAGTGGTGATAAGGGTTGACATGGTCTAGAGTTGTCTTAATCCAACTTTAGTGAAAAAGAGAAAGGTTTCTTGGTCAAAATTCCTCTAAGTTCCTCTAAGGTTTAACCAAGAAAGGATGTCTACCCGTAAGTCTCAAAGAGTGAGTGGTAGTGGATCTTAAGGGTTCCGGTATGTGTTTTATGTTTTATTGAATTGCGGAAATTCCATGGGCCAAAGATAGAGGAAGATCCTCTAGAGTTTATAAAGGAGTTATCTAAGGTGATGAACCTTGTAGGAGTAATCTTAGTAATACTTGTCTTTCGTGACTTGATAAAGAGAATATCGCGAATTTTTTTTTTTTGTGTCGTCCTTAATATTCATGGGTTTAGTTATGGCCATATGTGAGTGATTAGTATAACTCAACTTAGTCCTTATGAGTTTTATGATGTGTTGGATTTTGACGAATAGTGATTCTTAAGTGGTACCTAGAGATGTTGAGTGATTAAGCTCCTTTAAAAGAGGGTAGGAGTGAGATCCTCATTGGTTTGAGAATCATGTTGTGTAATGAGATAGTTTAGGCTTACCCCAATGCGGGATAATATGCTTAGATGGTAAGGTTATTGAGTGTCCTTGATGTTTATGAGATAGGTTTGCTTGAATTCTCACCTTATGTGGTTTAGTGAATTGGAGCAATCTAGACCCGAATTGGTAGATTCATATGAGATCTTGAGTGATATCCTAGTGACGGCCTTAGAAAAGGATGCTACTAGGGTTGACTTGGAAGAATTTTTGGGATGAAGGTACCGGTATGTGGTAATTTCATATGAGAGTAAGTGTTATGTTGATTTCCGGTACTACCTTATCTTGTATGATGCCTTATGAGGCTATGAGGCTTAGAGTTCTCCGGATGAGTTAATAGAACCTTTTTCGGATTTTACCCCGGTTAGTGGTTTAAAGTTAGAAAAAAAAGGGGTTTGTGAAGAATATCTCTTACCTTGTTCCCCTAGGAATACTCTTGTTGACTTAGTGAAACTTGGCATGTTAAGCCTTGATGTGACTCTTAGTATGGATGGGTTGCATACTTGGTGTGTTTTTATTGATGATAGGGCTCGGATGGTTAGAAGAATATGGGGCCCTTGAGTGTGTACTAGTTATCACCTTGTTGAGTAGATGACATTTGGGTACAATTTCTTCCTATTATGGATTTGGTGTTTGATTGTGTCATATAAGGGTGGTATGGCTAGATGTTGAGGACCATAGACTTTTGCAAAAATGGCAAAATGTGAGTTTGGTTATGTCTTTAGGAGTGCTTGGAAAAAGTTTTCTTGAGGGTTGTAGTGAGGGCTTCCTCCTAAGGAGGGGATGGTGTGCTTAAAAAGCATGATTTGTTGAAATCCCAACATCCTCATCTCTTTCTTCCATTCCTATTCTAGCTTGAGACCAAGAGTTCCTAGATGGGCCTATGTTATGTTTTAGAAGTCATGTGTGATTTTTATATTCTGATGATTTCCTTATGAAAGGTATGTTTTTGAGAATTCATGTTTTGAGATAAAAATGAGTTTTCATGTTTCATGCCCCTCATGTTGATAGGCAATTAGAGTAAGTAACCTATGTGATTCATGAGGTGAATGGTTTAAATGTGCTTTTAAGAAGTAATTGCATAATTGGCCGAAGATCATATGATAAGCATGATTTGAGTTGAAGGAGGAAATTCCTCCAATGAAACGGAATATGTCTAAGTTGCATGCATATTGAGTTCGTAGAAGTAGTCCTATTCTCTCATGTTGTATGATGTGTGTTTTAAATGGAGATTTTTTTCTCCTAAGTTGTGCATTGTGTGTAATATGGCATACTTGACTTGATGATGTGAATTAAATGAACATGCTTGAATGTGTTCTTATGAAATGGAATGTTAGCTCCTTATGTGGTGGAAACTTTCCTAAAGAGTAGAGGAGGTAGTTCCTCCCATGTTTATGTGAATTAATGAGGTTTGCGCATTTCCATAAAAACTTGTGTTTTTGAAGAAAGATGAGTTGTATGAGTTGTTTCCCTCATGTTGTAGTGCATTGGTTATAAGTGATCTATTGTACTTCATGAAAATAAGGTATGAGCATGTCTTAGTAAGGAGTTGAGAAGTTCCTCCTTGAAAGAGTGCTATTGAACATGGAAACTTGCATATGTGCTTAATGATGTATGGACTATGTAATGACTAGGAGAAGGTAGTTCCTCCTATGAACATGAGAAATGTTGATGTTGGTGTGTTATGACTAGGAGAAGGTAGTTTCTCCTTGAACATCACTAAACATGATAATGTCATTGCATACATTCATGTTTAAGTTGACAATTGGTTTATTGTGGTTTTACAATTATGTTGAGGTTTTTGAAATAAGGTGTAAGTGCATTGTTGCATCCTTATGTGGGCTGAAATTACCATGTTTGTGTCTCTCATGTATGTTTCTTTAACATTCGGGGACGAATGTTCCCAAGGGGGAGATATTGAAACGACCCCAAAAATGCCCGAAAATGTGCTTCGGAAACACCTATAATTGTAATTTCCATATATCTCAAAATCCGTGCATGATTTCGGAAATTCGACTTCATATTCTTATTCAGGGGGTCAAATTGAGTGGGAAATGGGTCTAACCCGAATTTTAGAACAACCGTATCAAATTTCGAAAATCGCAAAAAAATGCGATTTTGAGGGTCAACTTTAAAGGGGCATATCTCTCAGCACACAAGGAACTGGAAGGAGCTCAAACTATCAAAATTAAAGCTCTGTGAGTTAGCTTTCCAACGCAATTTGTTTCACCTCATTCCGAGTTAGGATGAAGGAGTTATGACCATTTTCGTAAAACCTCGCCGGCAGAAAAGTGCCATTTCCAGTAAGCCGAAACACTGTTCACCCGCCCCATTAATTTTTCTAAGTGTTGGACAATTTTTTTTCCAAAAGGGCATATGATATTCCCTATATATCATTAGTTCATTCCAAGTCTCTAAAACATTTCTCAAACATCCAAAAACTCTCTCTAAACCCTCTCCAAAAATTCCACCAAGATCATCAACCAAATTCAAGGATCCCAAGCTTTAATTCCGGATTCAAGATTCAATCTCAAGCAATTCTCCATTCCAATCTTCATCAAGAATTCTCCAAAGTTGAGGTATGTGGATTGATTGTGGAAACCTTCCTTTCCACAAGTCCAACCATTTATCCTCTATTTTACTTCAAGTTTATGGGTCCTTATGATCATTTATGAACTCTTGAATTATGGAATTATTACTACACATCCTATTATGGTCTATTTTTGTATATTATCATGAAATGGAATGATTATATGATGTTTATGGTTTTCATGCCTCCATGATCAAATTATGAAGGTTGTTATATATGTATATATATATGTATGTTGTTGGTGGGCTGTTTTATATGGATTTTGAAATTGGTTGGACTTAGTACTCTTGAAACACATGATTTTATTTACATGAACAAGTAGCCCACCATATGTTTGATAAAATGCCATTTATAGAATTCTTATGAAATGGAAGGTCCAATGTACGTCCTATGAGTCGGATGATTATATAAGTATTGAAATGATGATGAAATGGATACATGTATATGATTTTCTCTATATAGTGTGTGAGTCGACCAAGCCTAGCTCGGGGGGTTGTAGGCCCGGGTAACCGTATCAAGGGGTTGGTACCTTGGTTGCCTAGTACGGGGGGTAGTAGGCCCGTATAACCGTATCGAGGGGTTTGTACCTTGGTTGCCTAGTACGGGGGGTAGTAGGCCCGTATAACCATATCGAGGGGTTGGTACCTTGGTCCCTAGCTCGGGGGGTGGTAGGCCCGGGTAACCACATTGAGGGGTTTGTACCTCTTTCGCCTCTCCAAGGGGGTGGTAGGCCTTGGAAATACTATATTGATGGTCACTCACCACACATGTACTACGTCCCACTAAATATGATTTTTATGTAAGCGTCATTATATACATCATTTCATTTATGTGCTATCTATCGGGTATGATTATGCATTTTTCCTATGATGTCTATCTATTGTAGCATTGCATTGCATCCCACATACTTAGTACATTCAAACGTACTAACGCATACTCTATGCCTACATGATGTCACCATGTAGGGACCGGAGCACCGCTTGACCATCCTCTTCCGCGTGGCTAATACGATTTCCTATCAAGGTTATTGGTGAGTCCTCCATTCCGGGGACGTTGCTCATGATCTTTTGCTATGTATAAGACTTTTCTTTTTAGTTATGTTTTGACTATGAGGGTGAGCCCGGTAGTTTGTCTTGGCCCCCGCTAAGTACTCATGTTTAGAGGTGGTGTTGGACAAGTTGTGTATTATGCTTGAGCTTGACTCATCTATGGTATTTATGTACCATTTCTTCTTTTTTTCTCTTGCTCCCTTAGTCCCGATTTCCCCCTTTGATTATGCTTATTGCTTATGGTCATTTTAATTGCTTCCGCGACCAAGGATGTGTAATGATACGCTATGAGGCTTGTTTGGGGTTCCTTCGGGTTCCCCATTCGCCGGTCACGTCTAGGCCCTAGGCTTGGGTCGTGACATGCACGTAATTGTAATCATAATTTTGATAAAATACAATCACATTTTTAAATTTATTTTGTGATTGTACTGTATTTTTTCATACTTGATAAAAAAAATTGCAAATAAATTGACACATTCAATTACTCTCACAAATTAAATCTGCAAAAAAAAAAGTCACAAAATTGCAAATATGAAAGTTCTATTCTTATGAATATTTCAAGTCTCATCTTTAAGTTTTGATAAGACTACGCTTCATCGATAAATTTTGAAATAAATGATATCTCTAAATCTTGAAATAAAGGATATCTCTAGACGTCGATAAATCTTGAAATAAAGAATATCTATCCACATTGAAATTACCAAATAAAAAATAGAATTCTTAAAGATGAATCCAACCCATTTTCAAATGGTAATTCCCGTAGAGTTTCTCGGAGGTTATTCCACTTGAAACCCCCCAATTCACACTAATAAAAAAAGGAAAATTGTAATAATAGCAAACTATTAATTCAAATTAAATGCTATAACCACGATTTGATTTAATTGTAACTCGTAGCAAATTATTGCCATTCGCCTCTCTTCCTAGGTTTCTCGCTCGCCACTCTCGCCAGTCTCTCCCTCGCCTCTCTCGCATTTATACAAATGTGTTTGTATAAAGTGAGAGAAAACTGTATATACAAATACAAATAATACATATATTTTCGTCTTATACACTTATAATTATACAAATACAGATCTTCCCCTACCCAATTCTCTTTTGTCTTTCTCTCTTTCTCGCTTTATACAAACACAGATTATACAAATTACAATGTATAATTTGTGTTGTATAAAGAGAGAGAAAGAGATTTGGTATACAAATATTTTATTTCGATTCAATTATATACAAATTCGAATTTTATGCAGATATACAAACACATAAAATTGAATTGACAGGTTGCCAGCGATTTATACAAACGAGAGGCTGACAATGATTTATACAAATGGTCTGCCAGCGAAATTATACAAATCTGAAGCATTGCCAACAAGTTATACAAACTGATGCTCCATAACAAACATAAAGTTTGCTATGGAGCGCAATTATACAAACTATAACTATAACTATAACTATAACATACAAATATGATTTTTATGTTTGCTATGTGTGAAAGTTACTAAAAAAAAGGGTAAACCAAATAAAAAGAAAGAGAAAAGAAAGAGGAAGTATTTGAACCAGACTAAACTAATCACTCTTTTTTTTTAATTCTCAAGTCTCAAATTTAAGACCGTTAATTTATCTTATTATAATTCTTGATCGAGTTAACATCTAATCCATTTAACTGATTGTGATATATGTAGGGGCATACATTTTAAATTTTAGCTCTATCATATATATAAATTCACCCAAGTATTTTTGTTACGTGTAGATCCTTCTTGAATTCTTGTAATTAAACACGGGAAAATTTTCAAAACAATAATATTTTAGCTTTTAATGGGACTCCTTAGCAATAGTTTCACTATTTATTTAAAATGTCAATATTTTAATTTGTTAAGGATTGAGTTATGTATTTATTTTATTTTGATTAATTTGAAAGAATACAAATAATTAATAACTGAATAGAGAAAATCATGGAACAAAAAATTTCAAAAAAGGTAATTTTTTTTAAAATTTAACATCAGTTACGTTTTTGAAAGAGCATATGTTGTCATTTTTCTTTCTAGCATTTTTTTCTTTGTAAGAATTTCAATTTTTTTTTTGAAAACAGTAGTTTGTATTTTATATCTTATATGAGTGGAAGTGTTGGAAAATTTCTAATGCCCTCTGTTTTGGATATTTAAATGTTTGAACTTCTTTGAATATGTGTTCATCTGAAATGTATTCGGATACCTAATGATATGTATAACTAATTTAAAATACAAAAAATGTTGGTATTGATTTATGATGAATACAACTCTTTGGCATTCTAGTTCAAGTACACAAATAAAGGCAGTTGTGTAGTATATACCAAAATATAAATACAAATTAGTTGTAGATCGAAATGATATTGAAAAATACAGTTGCGATGAATACATAGAATAAGTTTATTCAAAATAAATTGTATTTATATTTCAATATCCAATTTTGTTATATTATTATTTCACTTTAAATTTGCAGAAAGTATTTTCTAGCTTAGTTTTTATTTCAAATATCAGGTTGTATTTCAATATCATTTTGTATATCAAACGCAGAATGAATACCAATAATTTTGTATTCCCCTTCTTGTGATATATTCGTCGCACGATTTTATATATTATGTATTCATAAAACTATATTGCTTTAGCCAAATAAAATACAAAATATGTCTTACTAAGTTTGTATTTCAAATATCAGGTTGTATTTTAGTATGATTTTGTATTTCAAACGAAAAAATGAATACCAATAAGTTTCCATTTCCCTTCTTATAATGTATTCGTCACAATTCTATAAATTATGTATTCAATCATAACATATAGAATTGTGACAAATACATTATATACCTATTTAAATTACTACAAACTAAAAAAGAAATACAATATTTTAAAATAAAAATACAAATGATGAGTAAAAGAAAAACAATTGACAAACAAAAATTAATATGAATACAATTGTGGTATGAATACAATTTTGTAACCTTTTTATTTGATTGTCTTTCTTCTTCTTCTTCATCTACTATGTTCTTTTTTCTGATTTTTTTCCATCAAAACCGAATCTGAATCTGTATTCACTTGTGCATTAGTAACCCTATAAGCAAAATTCAAAATTATTAAATATGAATGTATAAAAAAATCAAATAATATATGATGTATGTGTGCTAATGTAGTTACTACAATCTAGTAAATCTCAAATATGAAAACAAAATTTTTGATAATTTGAATTTCGAAATTATCAAAAATTAGAATGTATTAAATATCAAACAAAATAAACATACATATGAATTTCTAGATTCTCCAAAATCTGAAAAATTAAAAGAAAATCACAAAAAAAATCGAAAAAAATTGAAAATCATAACTATTTGATGAATAACTAAACAAAATCACATAAAAATTGAAAAATTCGACTGGAAAACCGTAATATATAGAATCGGTGATTTAAACATCAAATCAAAATAAATCAAAATGGATAATGGAAATTACCTTGCCAATCGAGAAATCTGCTTGAATTAATAAATAGATTTCATTTAACAATAAAGAAGATTTCTTGATGAACAACAATTTAGCACCTTGAAGAAAGATAAACTTGAAACGTTAAAGGTGGGGAAGACGTGAAAAGTGGGGAAGAAATGTGAATGGAGTTGAAAAAAGGTTAATGTGTATTGGTTTAATTTTTTTTTTCTTTAAACGGTTATTGATATATAATTTGGTCCAATATAGGACTTTTTCCATAAATGAAATTAATTTTAAATACTAAAATCTGAATACATATTATTTATAAAAATATTGTCATTCTGCCATTTTAAATAAATATTTTAAAGTATTGTTATTTTGACTAATTATGTTAGATATTATGACTTAATTGCTAATTTTCCCATTAAACACTAACACGTTTAGCCCATATTCCACAAAATAGGACCACTAAAAATGAAACAAACTAAAAGAAATTTGAAATTACATTTGATTAGGACCACTATATGAAACAAACAAAAAGAAATCTGTAACTAGTGTTGATTATTTACTTGGTGAGAGTAGTGGACCAATATTGATACAAATCAATTTTGTTTTTATGTTATTGTATTGTTCCTTCGATATAATGGCACTTGGAAAATGTAGTCACCATGCATGATTAAAAAGTTACGATAATAATATACTAGTACTATTTATTTAGTAAAAAAATCTTAAATGTTACCCCTCGATGCTACTAGTAATTGAATAGGGATTTTCCATCAACACATCAATAATTTTATGCTATTTTTTTTCTTTGAAATTGGAAGGATTTATTTATTAAATAGTAGGTTCATCCATACAAAAAGGAACTGATCTAAACGATATAGTTCCATTTGCATCTCCTTCAAGAGCTTTTAGTGTAAAGGAGGGAGATGCTTCAAAAACAAACAACTTGTTCATAGGCATATTTGGATCCATAGTCTTCCTTTCATATTCTGCTAATAAGTCTGCTACTGATGAGTTAGCCTCCCTCATTATATGCTTTATTGTTGATCCTCCCATCAGGAGGAGCATTGACCTGCAATCCGAATAAATGTGTGAGTGTATTGGTTTAGTACTTTCTAAGGTGTTAAGTAATACCTGAGAGTCGATCTCCACGAGCAAATAATTAATGTTTATTTTCTGTGATTCAAACCATGGAGCAAAGCTAGTAGTTCCACATGATGGGCATTAACGACTTTTACTTTGCAAGAAAACCCTGCAATCCAACTGCCTAGATGGTCCCTTATAACTCCACCGGTTCCACCCATTTTCGAGTTTTGATCAAAGGAACCGTCAATATTTAGTTTGAGCATTCCTTCAGGCGCCCGGTGCCATGCTACAGGGGTCATAGTTCACTCCCAACCAAAAAAATAATTTTATGCTATATGTTTCCACTATAAATAGTTCATTCTAAAGGACCTTATTTATACATTCACCAAATAACAAGATCATAGTATATAACTTACTATACACTGGTTCTTCTAATAAGGTTGAAACTGAAACCGTGTTTGTAATGTTGGATGTTCTCTTGTAAACCGTGTTTCAAATTCTTGATTCAATATGCATGGCAAATGACAATTAATCACAAACTCGGTTTCAAATGTCAACCTTATCAGTAGTACTATCAGCTAAAATGATTTGTTCATCTGCTTGAATTGTTAGAGATTCATGATTACAAGTTAGAAAATCGAATTTTCATCGATAAGGTGAAAGTTCATATACTACGACTTTTCATTTCTTTATTGTTAATTAGATGTATACATCACCAACATTTTTGTTTGTGTCATATAATTACAGATCAAACTATCAATGTTTTTAAGCCACTCATGAAGCTGCTAGGCCAAGGAATCTTGAACTATGAAGCAGATAAATGGGCTAAACATAGAAGAATCATCAATCCTTCTTTTCACCTTCACAAGTTGAATGTATATATCTCTAATCTTCATAATTACTTAATGTTACTATTTAGATCGGAGATAATGGTCAAAAGCACATTTAAACTATTAACTTTACGCGAATTTTACTCTTCAAACTATCAGCTATGACTCTTAAAAATAAATTACATTCAACACTTGTAATATGATTCGGTTATAAAATATAATTCTTGTATCATAAAATCTAATATCAATAACAATAACAATAACAATAATATATTCAATATAATTTTATAAGTGAGATTTGAAAAGAATATAATTCTTGTATCATAAAATCTAATATCAATATCAATAACAATAATATATTCAATATAATTTTATAAGTGAGATTTAAAAAGAATAGTATATATACAACCTTATTCCTATATTGTGAAGCGGAAAATCAGATATTTATATTCTTTATATTATAAAATTCCACTCAAATATAATGATTCAATTATGATATATACTAAATTATAAAACTTAAATAATTTCCCTTATGTGGTTGAAATATAAATAGTGTTATGAGTTACGTGTTACTTAAATACTGACATCATTTTTATTCTTTGTCTCAAATTTGCGGCCATTTATTCATCTCACATAATCCTTGTCTAGTTAGCATCTAACTCATTTAACTGGTCATGATATAACAAGTTTAGAAGGATATAATAACTTTTTCTTAGATTTTACATTTTGTATTAGAATATATATATATATTAAAAAATTTAATTGCAAACATGATAACCAAGATAGAGCTATGAGTTTGTTATCAATTCAAAATTTATAAATTTTAAATGTTAGATCCGTCTTGTGAGATACTTACATGTTTAGCCCATATTCCACAAAATAGAACCACTAAAAATGAAACAAAGAAAAAGAAACTTAAAATTATTGTTGATTGGGACCAGTAAATGAAACAAACAAAAAGAAATGTGTAATATTTGTTGTTGATTAGTGTATTCTTTTCTCTATATTTGATTTGTTTTCTTACTTGGTGAGAGTAGTGGACCAATATTAGTACATATCAATTTTGTTTTTTATCTTATGTATTGTTCCCCTTTCAGGACTTTCCCTATATATCTCGTGAATCAACGTACTTGAAAATTTTAATAAGCATGCATGATTAAAACATTCAGATAATAATATATGTAGTGTAATTTTCTAATAAAAAAATTTCCTTGATGTCATGGGTCGAAAAGGATTCTCCATCACACACCATTGATTTTATGCTATATGTTTCCTCTATAAATAGTTCATCCTGTGGACCTTGTTTATAAATAAACCAAATAATAAGATCATAGTATATACTTCACTGTGCACTTTAAGTGAATCAAATGAGAGTACTCATGATAAGGTTGAAACTCAAAACTACGTTTGTAATGTTGAATGTTCCCTTGTTCATTGTTTCAAAATTCTTGATCTAATGTGCATGACAATACTTAATTACAAACGCGAGTTTGAGTTTCAACCTTATCAATGGGGAAGAGATTATAAGTTGAGAAATCAAATCCTCACCAACAAGATGAAAATTCAGGTATTCAACCAACAGAGTTAATATATGATTTCCCATTTCTTTGTTGTTAATTAAATTTATACATGTAAATCACCAACATCAAGCTTTCAATGTTTTTAGTTACCACTAATGTGTAATATTTTCTAGAAGGCTTCCGCTGCATTCACCTGAAGCTTTTAGCCAAAGGAATCTTGAACAATGAAGCAGTTACATGGGCTAAACATAGAAAAATCATCAATATTGCTTTTCACATTGACAAGTTATGGTGAAGATATCTCAAATCTCCGTATTTCCTTGATGTTACTATAGATTAGGTAAGAAATAATGATCAAAATCAAAATTGAATTATCACTAATAGCGAGTTTTGCATTTTAACTATCAATTATTTCCTTTTCCTACCCAAATTATTACCATCTAGGTGTGTATTAAAACACACATAGATGGTGATAGTTTGGATAGAAAAAGGAAACAATTGATAGTTGGACTAATTAGCTTTGAGGTATGTATTAGTATACAAATGATGATAGTTCAAAAAAAGAAAGAGAACAACTTGTAGTTAAACTATAAGACTCGCAAAAATAATAATAGTTTAAGTGTATTTTTTTTTATCATTATTATAAGTGCCCATATAAGCAAAATTAGTAATTTGAAAATAAGACAAACAACTTGTTATGTCCAATATATCAATATTGATAGTCACTATTAGAAGCGGAGGGTTTTTTCCATCGCTAATCAATAAAAAACTAAACGTGTTATAACATATGAATTTTCCACCAAGTTAGCTCCTTGAAAATAATATTTCAAAAGTATTAATGTAATGTGATTGTCCAAACGTTTGTAGTGGACATGCACTATCATGTTTTGTTGTTGACTCTGTGGTGTGGATAAAATAATAAGTAACATCAAAATGAAAAAAATATCATGTTTTTTGTAAGAAGATCTTAGTTTGTGGATTTTAATGAAATGTTATTGGCAAATTGGCGGATCCAAAAATTTTACCAAGTGGATTCAAATATGAAGAAGAAAATTCACAAAAAAAAAAAACTAATAAATTAATGTGTTGTTGTCTGGTTTCAAACCGGGACACTTCTACAAAAATAAATCCACTTTACCAAGGATTGTCATTTGTTTAAACGGGTCAATTTTTCAAAAGATAAACCAAATATACTTATATATACTGTGTAATTTTTTTATGAAATAGGTTCATTGACCCAACATAGATCCGCCCCTACCTGCCTGCAATGAGATATTTATTGTGCAACAAAGTGAACATCCATCTTTTCTTATTTATTTTGAGAAGAAAAAGTAGTTGGTGGAAGGACACACTTTTCTAGCCGGGGAACTTCTTTTAACTTGTTAGTGTATATATTACATTTAGACAGGGTGGAGCTACCCTATAGCAAGGGGTGTCGATCGACATCTCTTCGTCGGAAAATTTCATAATATATATAGGTCAAAATTTGATTTAATGAATATATGTAAGTGTTGACACATCTTGACATAAGTTAAAGGTATAGTCTCGTGGTTAAATACATAATATATATAGGTGAAAATTACATAGCATTGTTCTAATTTCTTAAGTTTACTCACCATGCAGGTTCAATTATATAATTTCAGGCCCATTAGTTTCAACAACTACACCAACAAAATCATTTACAAAATTATGACTAAAAGGCTGAATCCTATGCTCACCAAGTTGATATTTGATAATCAAAGTCAATTCGTTTTTGATAGACTAATGTAATGCTTGTCATGATATTGTCAAACCAAACTAGGGAGCAAAATAACAAAAAATTCATAATAATACCATTTAGTTACGAATTAGTGGTGAATTATAAAAAAAATCATCTTTCTAGAAAATTTAGCTTTGAATTAACTCTGAATTACTGACATATTCTATAACTAGTTTCATGTTGATATTACAAAAAGAGTTTAGTATAGATTACTCTAAAATTAAATGCGGATGACTAAGAGCCTGTTTGGATTGACATAAAAACTAATTTTTAAGTCAAAAATAAAAAAATCAAACTGAAATAATTTTTAAGTCAAAAAATAAAAAATAGGAGAGGCATACTTTTGATTTTTGACTTATTTTAAGTCATTTTAAACTTATTTCAAGTCATTATTGACTTTGTCACATACTTCTTAACTTATTTTAAGTCATTTTTGACTTATTTTATATATTTATCAAACACTCTCAAAAATCAAAAAACAAATTTAAAAATAGATTTAACCAACTTTTAAGTCAATCCAAACACCCTCTAAATCAAAGTAAAGGGCTTGACTGTCGTCAACGAAACCACATATATCATAGCGGTAAATTACCCATTTACTACAATTGAGATGTATACGACAAAGGATTTCCAGGAAGTTGAAGGGTTCAACCCCAACTATTGCTTTCTAGGTTGTTTGTATCAGGTTTGAAGATAAGTTATTTAAATATTAAAGTCAGTAAATTATTTACGTATATATAAAATTAATATTGTGTTTGCTTTGTAATTTTAAAAATTTGTGTATTTAATATATGTACAAGTTATGAGAATTTCATAGTTAATAAAGAAGAAACTTGTTTATGTATTAATTTATTAATACTATCATGTTTGATTTGCAATTTAGAAATCCTCATTACTGAAACATGTTTAAGTCATGAGGGAATTGGTTTATTCATTCACGTGGAATAGAAGATGGAATAACTTATAACTACATAATTAATATCTATATTACTAATATCTCCATAATTATACCTATATTACTACTTCCTCTGTAAGGCTTATGCCCCACGTTTCGAGGCTTACGCTTCGCCTCACGTCCCCGCCTTTTAAAACACTGGCTGAAATAGAAAAGAAAACAAATATAAAAGGGAAATGGAATAAAAAAGTAGAATAATAATATTTTAATAAAAAAAAGTACAATATATTTACATCGCATCGTGCGTGCAACCCACCACTTACCACAAATCTGGGTGTGACCTTTTAAGGGGCAATATATTCCACTTTAAAATGTCCAGAGGGGTAATAGGACCCCCATAAAACATAAGTGTGTAGTCGAGAATTGACTAATTGACTGGGAGATCATTTGACCATTTTCTCAAGAAATAATGATCAAAATCACAATTGAATTATCACTAATAGCGAGTTTTGCATTCCAACTATCAATTGTTATATTTTCCTACCCAAACTATCACCATCTAGGTGTGTATTAATAATACACACCTAGATGGTGATAGTTTGGGTAGGAAAAGGAAACAATTGATAGTTGGACTGATTAGCTTCGAGGTATGTATTAATATACAAATGATGATAGTTCAAAAAGAAAAAGGGAACAACTTGTAGTTAAAATACGAGACTCGCAAAAAAATAATAGTTTAAGTGTATTTTTTTTAATCATTATTATAAGTGCCCATAATAAGTGAAATTAGTAATTTGAAAATAAGACAAACAACTTATTATGTCCAATATATCAATATTGATAGTGTCACTATTAGAAGCGGAGGGTTTTTCCATCGCGAATCAATGAAAAATTAAACGTGTTATAAAATATGAATTTTCCACCAAGTTAGCTTCTTGAAAATTATATTTCAAAAATATTAATGTAATGTGATTGTCCAAACGTTTGTGGTGGACATGCACTATCATATTTTGTTGTTGGCTCTGTGGTGCGGATAAAAATAATAAGTAACATCAAAATGAAAAAAATATCATGTTTTCTGTAAGAAGATCTTAGTTGGTGGATTTTAATGAAATGTTACTGACAAATTTAGTGGTGGATTCAAAAATTTTACCAAGTGGTTCAAATATGAAGAAGGAAATTCACAAAAAAAACTAATAAATTAATGTGTTGTTGTTTGGTTTCGAACCCGGACACTTCTACAAAAATAAACCCACTTTACCAAGGATTGCCATTTGTTTAAATGGGTCAATTTTTCATTTATATTTGTATTTTTCAGAAGATAATCCTAATATACTTATATATACTGTGCAATTTTTTTTATGAAATAGGTTCATTGACCCAACATAGGTCCACCCCTGCCTGCAATAGGATATTTATTGTGTAACAAAGTGAACATCCATCTTTTCTTATTTATTTTGCGAAGAAAAAGTAGTTGGTGGAAGGACACACTTTTCTTGCCATGGAACTTCTTTTAACTTGTTAGTGTATATATTACATTTGGACAGGGGTGGAGCTACCTACCCCTTCGTTGGAAAATTGCATAGTATATAAAGGTCAAAATTTGATTTAATGAATATATATACAAGTGTTGACATAAGTTGAAGGTTTAGTCTCGTGGTTAAGGAGTTGCAAAACTTGTTTGAGGTTGTGTTTTTTTTATTTTTATAGCTGTTTAATTTCAGCTTACAAGATCAAAAACAAAACATGAAGCTGTTTTTACTAGGGAAAAGGGTCTAAAAAATACTCCAACTTTGATCGAAATTGTTGTTACGATACCAAACTTTGAAAATGACCTTTTACCCTTGTACTATTTAATAGTGTATTTTAAAGGTATATATGTGCCTACGTGGACATCATAAATATTGCATCATTTTAAATAGTAATGTGTCCACGTGGGCACATATATACCTTTAAAATACACTATTAAATAGTGCAAGAGGGTAAAAGGTCCTCCATAAAGTTTGGTATCGTAACAACAATTTCGGCCAAAATTAAAGTATTTTTCAAACCCTTTTCCCTTTTTACTATGAGCAAAGGTAGCAGGTTCTGGACCTGAGATCTTCTATCCAGCTTGTTGCCCTATCATTAAGCATTTTATCATAGACATTGTTATTGATTACTTCAGGGGAAATAAACTCACTGAATTCTTTACACATATTTGATTGCTCTAATTTCTAAAGTTGACTTACCTTAGCTTGCAGGTTCAATGATTTAATTTCAGGCCTATTATTCTCAACAACTATACCTACAAAATTATGACTAAAAGGCTGAATCCTATGCTCACCAAGTTGATATTTGATAATCAAAATCAATTTGTTTTTGATAGACTAATCACTGAAAATGTAATGCTTGCATCCGAAATTATTCATGATATTGTCAAACCAAACTAGGGAGCAAAATAACAAAAAATTCATGCTAATACCATTTAGTTACGAATTAGTGGTGAATTATAAAAAAATTCATCTTGCTAGAAATTATTTAGCTTTGAATTAACCCTGAATTACTGACATATTCTATAACTAGTTTCATGTTTTTTCAGTAATGGATATTACAAAAAAGTTTAATACTATAGTTTACTCTAAAATTAAATGCGCATGACTAAGTCAACGTGAAGGATTTGACTGTCGTCAACGAAATTACATATATATATATATATATATATATATATATATATATATATATATATATCATAGCGGTAATTACCCATTTACTACAATTGAGACTTAGAGATGTACGACAAAGGATTTCCAGGATGTTGAAGGGTTCAACCCCAATTATTGCTTTCCAGGGTTGTTTGTATCTGGTTTGGAGATATATTATTTAAATATTAAAGTCGGTAAATTATTTATGTATATATAAAATTAATATCGTGTTTGATTTGTAATTTTAAAAAATTATGTAATTAATATATGTACAAGTTATGAAAGAATTTCATAGTTAATATATAGTTGATTTGCAATTTAGAAATCTACATTACTGATACATGTTTAAGTCATGAGGGCATTGGTCTATTCATTCATGTGGAATAGAAGACGGGATAACTTATAGCCACATAACTAATATCTATATTATTAATATCTCCATAATTATACTTATTTTACTAGTATATACATGCATAATTTTAATCATATACCAAATAAATATACCAGTATTACTAATATGTACATACATTACTAATATTTCTTGTTACTTCGCCATATTTAAGCAATATATGTTCTATTTTAATTTATTACTCCCTCCATCCCTATTTAGTTGTCCACTTTAGAAATGATACACAGATTAAGGCAACAATGATTAGCATAGTGAAGTTACAATTTTACCCTTATAGTACAATTTACTTCCAAAATAAATTCACTCAAGATAACTAAACAATGATGGGAAGTTCATAAGTTTATTTACTTTATTTATGACAACTTTTCACTTTAAATAAGAGTATAATAGGAAAAAATTTGTTGTCCTTTCTTGATTTGTCAAAATGGACAACTAAATAGAGACAACTAAAAGAGGAAATATGGACAACTAAATAGGGATGAAAGGAGTATTATTAAGATTAGTTTATTTTACAGTATATATTTTTTAAATTTAATCCTAAGGTTTTTTCTAAGAATAAGACATATATTATTTGATATAGATATTCATAGGACGGTTAAGTATTTACTTGAAAGCATCTCCAATATTTACTATGAAGCTTCCTCCCTTAAATGTCGGTAAAATCGTTAATCCTCTACGTGGTCCCTCAAAAGTCCTTTTAACCACCCAAAATTTACACTCTCAGTTGGTTTAGAGGATTGTCATCCACTCAGATAATTCAGAATCAATTTTCCTCAATATCATAAAAATCGACTTTGTCGCATAAGACTTATGTCTCTAGACTGATTTTTATTAACAATAAATTAGAAACCTCAATACAAATAAGTACAGGCTCTTTCACTGACCATGAAGACTTTTTTTTTTAATCGCAGATTCAATGTATAACTTAGATTGATTATATTATTGGACACAGGAATTTTTCAAAATCAATTGCACTTTAGAGTGTGTAAACACATTTTTCTTTCTTTTTCTTCAACGTTTACTCTTTACCCTATGTAGGTGTAGCAGTAGTGATGTAAATTACGAGGAAGAAATTATGCCGATTGATGATGCAACTCCCATAAACAACAAAATTTGTCAATTTCTTTTCTATGTGGGAAACTTATTAACATTTTCAACATTCTTTTCCCCATAGTTTCCACCAATTTTTGACTCATTTGAAATGTCTCTTTAAATAGACATTCATCTCATGACTTAGCATTACTCAAGACTTAATAATCTAAAGAAAACACAAGTCCATGGAGAAGATTTTTTCATTCTCAGCTCAGGCAAACAAGATGGGTGATACTGAAACACTAAATCATTTTAATTCAACTATATTAAGTTACGTGTTTTTTTGTTTAGTAATCACATTTCATGAATTTTGTTCTTCTTTTTCTTCGTTTTTTCGAGCCATTCTTTTGGTTTTTAGTACTCCGTCTAATAAGAATGCTGAAACTTCATCAAATGCGAATGTGATCAATAGTGACAAGTTATTAGACGAGGATGTTGAGTTAGTATTCGACACACTAATAAATTTTTGCAACCAAAATGGGGATAAGAATATTGATGAGGTAGAATTGGTTGAGGTTTTCGATTCATTTGAAAAAACAGAGCCTAGTTTGGAGGAAGTTAAAGAAGCATTTGATGTGTTTGATGAAAATGGAGATGGCTACATTGATGCAAAAGAATTAAAGAAAGTCATTTCCAAGATGGGGTTCTTGGAGTTATCTGTGTTGGATTGCAAGAGGATGATTGCACCATTTGATGAAAACAGAGATGGAAAAATTGATTTTGGTGAATTTGTGAAGCTCATGGAGCATATCTTTCAATGACTGCATTATTCATCTTCATGTTTATGTTTTGTAATTACTCTTTTCAATGCTAATTAATAAAACTCCTTGCCAAATTTCAAGAAATATGATTGTAGTAGTACTATATAAATGAATGTGACATACAATTTTAGTTGCTCTGTACAGTAGAGTTCCATTGTTTACAATAAATCTCTCTGTTTTTTTTTTCTTCATAAAAAAAAATTACGAACTCATGATTACATTCTAGTTGGAAAATGTTTGGATAATGGTATTGTGCCATGGGTCTGAAATGTGCTGCAATAAGTTGTCAAATGGTCCCTTTCCTGTCACATTGTGTTGCACTATAAATCCCAAAAATGCTAACATTGCCAATCTCCCTGCAAATCCAACATCATACGAAAGAATTTAACTTATATACATTGATAATAATACTATATGGACTTGATGATTGTGTTAATTAGTGACTTACCATTAGCAATTTCCTTTTCCTTGGCCTCCAATGTGGGTGCAAAGTTGAGTGGATTGAAAATGCCACCTGGATAACCAACTTCATTAGGAGGCAAACTGTAGCTCTTGAAAATAGGATCTTGGTTCACACTTCCAGGGTTCTTAATGTCTTGCCAACGTCGAATTTCAACATAGTGGAACAAGATGAACTCGATCACAAACAATGTTGACGAAGATGCAAAGTAGTCAGATTTTCCAGCATCGTACCATTTTGGTACGTTAAGAAGACCAATGCTAGTGAAAACCTCAGGCAGTAACATCCCTGCAACACCCAACATAGCCCATCGACCGTTCACTAGCTCAGCCTGAACGAACCATCTCAAGTTCTCTGGATCCTCCGCGAGTCCCAACGGATCAAAACCATTGTCACCAGCAAGACTACAACAATTATATTAGAAGTTGTTTAGTAGGCATGCAGTATGAAGCAAAGACAAATGACCATTTGTATCATTTTTTCGAAATATAAATTCCGTTGTGAAATGTACATACATACCTTCCATTAAGGTAAGTAGGAGAGGTTAAGCCTGGAAGCCATTCACCTTTCTTTGCTTCAATTTTGAATGAATTGTAAGACAAAGTTGATGATTTAAAAGACACATCTCTGTTTAGTTTACCGGATGATCCACTGAGGAACCTTGTCTTAGTGGCGGATGGACGGAAGACCGCGGCGGAGGCTTGCGTCGTTACGGTGGCCATTTTAGAGTTATGATCAATATAATTGATGTTTACTTAGGTGAGAGCTAGAATAATTTGTGTATGCAAAAAATGTGCTTCTATTTGAATGGGAATTGGACGACTGGGATTGGGTTGTGAATTTGAGAGTAGCCAATGAGAAGAAATGTGTGTGTTATCCTTATCCAAAGAATCTATTTCTTTGTTGGTGTTGTTTTAGAAGAAATTAGGAGGGGACCCAAATATTTGCCATTTAAGTAAAAGAGAAACAACAATAATAAGGGGAATTAATTGGGAAATCTGTTGTTGTCGAATAAGAATTTGACATTTGGTTAATTATAAGTCTTTCGCAAGAGAACATGTCTCACGTGGAGATTTCAGGCGATAAGAAATCTAGTGAGTTACCTTATGGTCATCCCAAGTCCTAACACATACGCCAAGGAAATAAAAAGAGACGCTCTGTTTGGGAGTTGACACAAATTTAGGTTTCGTTTTGACCATTTGAGATGAAATCGTGATTTATAATTATGATATGAAATTATATGAGTTAAAGTTGATGTTCTATTTGGATATGCAATTTGGACTTCTAAGTTATATTATTTATTTTATAAACATAAAAATCTCGTAAGTTGTGAAACCTATTAAAAGTGCTTTTATGTATAATTTTATAAATAAGCAAGAGTTCATGATAAAAGTATAATACACTATCAGACGGAGTCGCCTTTGGTAGAGAGTGATTTAACCGTCAATGTAGGACTTTCTGGCGCGAATCCGAATTTAGTCCGGTTACAATGTGGATACCGGACACTGGATGAGAAATAAAAAAAAAAGACAAACCTATTCTAAGAAAAATACAATATTTATTGACCAAATTTTAGTTCAATAAAAATGTACAACTGAACATGAGTTGTAGTGAACTATTTTTTTTATAAAATTGAACATGGTCAATATCATTAGTCAGTATATCATTATGTTCATATTCTGTGAATATTTCATCACTTCTTTGTTATTCTAGCAAAAAAATAATGTAGATGTAAAATGGTGGGTTTATTTGTATATATATAAAGTATAAACTTGTGGGTCAATTTGTATATATATAAAAAGTGAAATCGTGATATTAAATTCTCAAATCAAGCTTTTTGGAGAATTTGAGATTTCATCTCATGAAATGAAATCGCATGTCCAAATGCTTCATCAATCATGAGATGAAATCACATGTAACGCCTACTTGACAAAAAGTAATATCATGGGTGTGTTTGGTGTAACATCCGGTAATTTGAAATATCTATGAAGAGGCTTAAAAATCGGAAATAGTCATTTTTGGAAGGAATTCAAAAAAATCTGGAAAATTTGGCAAAGTGTGGAAATCAGTGAGTTTTTGGCCAACTTTGAGCAGTCTGAGCTAGGAGTATTTCTAGTTATGGTTGCGAAGCTTGTGGAATGATCTTTCCAACGCCACCGAGTTTGTATGAGCGAGTTATGGCCATTGAAAGTTGGGCATTTGGCAGGGAATTCGTCCGAAAATTTTAAGGGCATTTTGGTCTTTTCCCTAGCCATTTCTTTTGGGATTATATTGTTGTGTTAGGCTGATATTTGGATCATTTTGTCCCATTTTAAAAGAGAAAGTGTTAGGGTTCTTGAGTGAAGAAGAGGAGAAGAAGAAGAAAAGAAACAGGAGATCAACAAGTTTCCGTCAAAGATCGTTGTGGATATCGTCGAAGGTGATCCCTATCTAGGTATGTGAGTTCTTAGTGTGGATTGATCCTTTCCCCCCACACACCAAACTCATTTTATTATTTTGAGAAAAGATTGGATATGTTGTTGAAGTTGTTGGATTGTGTTGTTGATGTTGTGGTTGTGTTGGTTGAAGTTTGTGGTTGTGTTGTTGAAGTTTCTTGTTGGTTTGGTGCATGTTCCCGGATGGAATTATGAGTTGAATCTAGTGTATATTGAGGGTTTTTAATGATTCTAAGTGATTGGGGAAGAAACCATTCGATTTTAGGCGAAATAGGGTGATAAAACGAGAAAATGAACTTGCTGAAATTTCTGGGTTGGGGGCCTGGCGCGATGCGCCTGCCAGAGCGCCCCAAACTCACCTCTGAAGTTTTAGGGCTGGCGCTCCGCGCCTTGCAGAGCCCCAAGGACGCCAAGACTTCTCTTTTATCCCCCACTTTCTTATGCATGTTCCTAGGTATTGTACCTATGTTTCCTAGTTGTTTCCGACACTCCAAGGTACTTCTAAAAGTCAAAAACTCATCCGTAACATGTGATCAAACACCTTGAATCCAAAATTTCAATCCAAGGAGAGTTAGTTAGAAGTCAAGTGAAGTTAGAAGTTAAGCTTAGAAGTTAAGCAAGTTTTAAAGTTATTCAAGAGTCTTTATTAAACGTTTTAACTTCATTTTTTAGACTCAAGTTTCAAGTCAAGCAAAGAGCTTAGAGTTTCAAGCTAAGTAAAGAGTCTCAAGACTCAAGTTAAGTCAAGAATGTAAGTTGAGTTCATTTCTCAAAAGCTATTAGGGAACCATGTATTCCCAAAGAAGTTTCTAAATGTTTTTACATTTGAGTAAGAAAGGGACTATGATTTTCAAAAGAGCCTTTGGGCTAGCTTTAAGAAAAAGGAACATCGTTTCCAAGTGAGCCTTTGGGCTAGATTTTGAGTAATTATCTCAACTAAAGAAGGATGTGTTTAAAACACTTATGAGCTAAAGTATTTTTGGGAGTAGTATCGAGCACCGAATTGGGGACGCGAGTTCATATTAACTCAACTCTCCATAAGAACCATGTAGCCAACATGGGAGTTAATAGGTCATACTTTTTAGATGAATCCGTAAAGTTAAGCTAGTGGATCCACTTAGTAAAGTTAGCTTCCTATATCATGGCAAGGTATATGATGGTCATCGGGCAACGTGAGGTAAAATGTTGTATCACTACTCAGATTCATAGTGGTGGTTTGTCGGTTAGAAAAACTCCCACAGTAGAAATTGCATGGTTCCTCGAGGAGTTCTGCTTAGTGTGGATGGGGGTATGAGACTTCATTCATGCATTGCACAAGTAGACTTTGAGAGGAAGCATGGTATTTTCATGATATTATAAATATGATTTTTACGTCATGTTTTAAGAGTTTACAAGCTTTATATATTGCATGTGTCTTATTGTTTTATATATTGAGTTCAGTTATTCATGAGTTGAACAGAGCTAAGGTAAGTGTTCTCTTGTACTCCTTTCAAGCTTAAGTCGTGGTTTAGCTTTCCAGCTCGCATACTCGTACATTCAATGTACTGATGCCAGTTGGCCTGCATCTTATGACGATGCAGACACAGGTACTCAGGGTCAGCATCCTGCACGCCGTTGATCCAGCGGAGCACTCCAAAGTCAGTGGTGAGCCTCATTGCTTTTTGGAGGACTCAATTATTTTGTGTTCCTAGTTTTGTTTTGTTAGGATGTTGCGGGGTCTGTCCCAACATCCATCTCAGTATTTGTAGAGGCTTCATAGACAGTCAATCAGTTAGTATTGCGTCTCTCGTCTATGTATATATGTAAATATTCTATTTTGAGACTTGAGTTGCCCTTTTGGGCCAGATTTTTATCAGTTAAATTGTTTTATGTCCTTGCACGACATTGAGTTATTCTGGTGAGTTAGGTTTTCGCTGAGTTAAGAAAGTCAGGCCAAGGGTTTGCTTGGGGCCAGCAATGGTCTCCGAGTGCCGGTCCCGCCCAGGGTGTAGGCTCGGGGAGTGACATTTGGTATGTAGAAAAATGGAGTTGGAGACGCTGGGTGGGTGTATAATGAACTTTAGATTTACTTATGTAATTTGTTTTTCTTACTTTAATTGAGGAAGTTATTTTTTCCTCATTTTAAAGGCGATTGTTTTTCTAGAGAAAATATTTTTGACCAATTAAAACATGAAAAAATTAAAAAATATTTCCCATCCGTACCAAACAAATTAATCATATTAAACTTAATTCCGATCTTGAGTTTAAAAGTTTACTTACAAATGAACTAAACTATTCATGCTGGAGCTCTTAAGTAGAAGCCAAATCAAATACTACAAGATATCAATCTAGATTATGGTGTAGTGGTGGGATTACTTCACCCTTAATCAAAAGTCTCAGAGTCAAACCCTAGATACAGAGAAAACTTAATTGGGAGAGCTACCTCCAAATGAACTTAGTCGTGACTCTAATATAGGCTCCGAATACCAAATAGGAAACCAAAAAACAATAAAATACTAGAGAGGTAATTTGGTTATTTTTTGATAAATAAAGCAGGAAAAGTAGAAGCCAAACAGTTGCAGGGGTAACTTAGTAAAATTATTCTGAAGTAAACCCTAGTTCCGAAACCTCCTGAGTCTGTAGTGGCACCTATAAAATCCCAAAATGGCAGCATTCTCACATTAAGAACCCTAGCCACCACCATTCTAAATCTTTCTGCTCACATTTTCCAGGATCAACTTCTCATTTGCTTCTTTTTCATGATTCAGTTGTTATCTTTATATTGTCTTTGTATTTTTGTTGTTGTGATTCTTAGTTTTTGTGTTTTCTTATGCCCCTTAGATTGTGGTAAATTTTGTTTCTTGGCTGCATCTATCAGCTCAAATCTGCGCGCCTCTGTCTATGATGGCATTAAATATACTTTGAGTATTCACTATGAAACAACTTTTAATCTGAGGCTTGAGGCTTTATCAATTCCTTATGTTTTCGTAAATTTTTGCAATCCTTATTTTAGGGTTTGCTTCATTAATTAATGGGTCTGATATCCTTTTGCCAAAGGAAGAAGCTTTATATAATACGTAGAATTTCGAAATGTTACTCCTTTTGTTGATTTCCTTTTTGAAATTCATTATGCCTCTGCTTTTCCAGTACTTAAGAGTCTTAGTTATTATTATTATGTATGTATTCCACGGGGCAGTTGTCAAGATTATAATGTTGTAAAAGCTTAGTTTGAATCTTATTTAATTTGCTAATTCAATGCTTACAGTGATGTTGCATTCTTGGTTGGTGGTTTATAAAGAATTTGATATGAGGATACACTTGTTTATCTTAAATATAAACTTGTGATAATCTCGAACTATTTTCAGTTTTTTCCCTCTTTTTTGGGTTAAAGTCTTCATTTCATTTGGTCCTTGCAATGATGATAGAACAGACAGGGACATCAGCACCCTCTGGGGATGATGATTTGTCGATGGGAATCTCTCTGATGCTTGAGACTCGTCTTATTTTCAACTGTGTAACCATTGCTGTAGTTATTCATTTTCACATTAACTGTTCCATAGCCCATAATTGGTGATTAGTTTATTGCTTGAACAACTTCTCCTATAACGCTGTGCTTTTAGTTGCATTTTTGGTTTAGAAAGAGCTTCCCAGTCATATATTTGTGAGATTTGCACACCAATCACATTGCATATCTAGTTAGAACTTTGGCACATTGATAGTGTTGTATTTGTTACACACACAGTGGTAGCTACTAGCTAGTGATTGTTGCTATCAATCATCTTAGCAAGTTAAGCATTGGGATTTTTTTGACTTTTCTCTTATGCTGCTCCTTTGGCTTTGTTATTTTAAAATCGTAACTTTGTGGTTCATATTACTAGAATTAAGAAATAAGAAAGATGATAGTGTGTGAGCACTACTTCTCTAAGGCCACCAGTTAATACTCATACCTCTCTACTATTTGTATTTGGTTCTTGCAATGATGATAGAATAGACAGGGACATCAGCACCCTCTTGGGGATGATGATTTGTCGATGGGAATCTCTCTGATGCTTGAGACTTGTGTGATATTTTCAACTGTGTACACTACCATTGCTGTAGTTCCTGTTGTGTATTTCTGGTCCTGTCATTCATTTTCACATCAGCTGTTATGTGTTCCCTGGTGAATTTATTGCTTGAATAACCTCTCTTATAAAATCTCTGCTTTTAGTTGCATTTTTGGTTAAGAAAGAGTTGTTGGCTTTGCACACCGATCACATTGTATTTGTTACATACGAAGTGATAGCTAGTGATTGGCATTATCAACCTTCTCAGCAAGTTATAAGCACTTGAATTTATTTGACTTTTCTCTGATGCTGCTTCTTTGGCTTTGTTATTTTGAAATTGTATCATATCATCATAACTCAAAATGAAAATCCTCTAAGGTCACCAGTTAATACACATACAATTTTGTTCTGTTTTTCTTTGATTTTTCAGAGGTTGCAGTAAGCACAATTGATCCTTCATCTTTAGTTAATCATGCAAGTGCTTTTCTTCACATTGTCTTAAAAGTGCCAGTGATGTGTCTGTACGTATTATCTTGATATGTAAAGATGATGATGTTACGTAATTGTCACTACCTCTGAGGCACAATTTTTATTTTTTTTTGACATTTCAGTTTGATCTGTTACTCTCTTGTGTGGGATTTTTTTACCTCCTCCATTATCATCTTTTTGCAGCTATTTGTACCTTTTTTTGGTATAAGCCTGATGATTGTCAATTAAGAACGGAGATTCGAATGTTGCTATCTGTTGAAGCCTTCTTATAAGTTGGGCTCCAGTGGCGTCACATGTGATAAACTTTCTTACATATGATGAAGGCTTGTTTTTACCAAAAATGATCAGATACATTGGTGGATTTTCTTCTTGCAGATGGACTGCTGGATCATAATTGATGAACTGTTAAACTACCATGATAATCATCTAGTCATCGTTAGTCTTGATGCATTCTTTTAGTATGTTGCAGCAAATTTATTAGGATTAGTGATGGATCACTCTAAAAATTGGGTGACTATTTATGGTCCTCTAGTTACTCAAAGACGTGTTTTCCACAGTTCCTTCAATGCCGGGATTTTCATCATTTTGATTATACATGTTGTCCAAGTTGGAAAATTTTGAATAAGTGATAATGTAAATATATTTTTTCAGTTTGTTTGAGACTGAGTTGTAATCGATGGATTGTTTAATTATTTATCAAAAAGCTTCACGTCTTGTAGTATTGCTATTGTACATTATTATCTACAACAATATACTTGGCCTAATCGTACAAGTAAGGTTAGGAAACTGTAATATGTATGTAGATCTTATCTCTGCCGTTGCAGTGTAGAGAAGTGGTTTGATAGATTCTCGGCCTTATAAGTTAGTCCCACCATTTTTCCTGATTTCACTTCCTAAAAGTGGTTAAAGAATCTACTCCTGAATACTGGAGGAATCAAATGATGATTTTTTTGATATTTGTCCAATTGAGGCTAAAGTTAAAAGCTCAGATTCCTCAAGACCTTTTGCTGGACTGAAGCTACACCCTTCATCCCCATACCTTGCTACTGCATCTTTAAATTTCTTTATCTGCACAAGTACAAGTTCTACAATGAGAAGATACACTTTTCTTTAGCAGTAATGTGACAAATCAAAGATTTTTTTAGAAAAACTTACTGTTGCATTAGTACAGCTGAAGCTACTAACTTTGCCTTGTGCACCCTTGTAGAATCTGAAGAAGGGCAAGACAGGTATATGAAGAACATTACACATGCTTTTCAGTTCTTCATAGTTTACTTTTAGAAATATGGCATTGGGATTTGATTCAGCTAGCTCACACATCTGCAAACATTATGTAACAATAGTGATTTTATTAACAGCAGCATGATTAAAAGGCAGGTGTCAGAATTTGCATTCAGAATTGCTGTGGTGTCTGGTTCATCTTGGCACGCCTCAACTAATTTTATAGGTATCTTAGATTTACCTCCTTCCAACAAAAAATATTAGGTAACTCTATCAACCAAGACTTGGACAGCTGCAAAAAAAAAATGAAATTCTTGAACATTTTGGTACCATACCTTAGGATGTAAAGTCTTGCAACCTCCACAGCCAGGAGAGTAGAAGTCAATTATGACTAATCTATCACCAGCCTTTAACAATGAATCAACAAGTTGTTGTGCTGAGTTGATCTCTACCACGTTGGATTTAAGTGTCTTCTCCCACCATCCCTGACCACTGCCAACACAAATTTCTACTTGTGCCTAAAACATTAGACAAAACACTTACTGATCCTTAATCTCAGAACTCAAAAAAGGAGGAAAAATACAAGAATGAAACATAAAAAGCACCTGTCTATGGTCTGATACATCCAAGGATTTGGCTAGAAATTCTCTAGATGTTAAATCTTTAAGTTGCAAATTTCCATTTGAATAACAATGATGAGCAGACCCTTTGGCTCTGGAATTGAAACAGGGGACAGAAACAGAGAAACCAGTATTCAAAGAACTTGTCATTGACACTAAAAAAATAGTTGCCAGACTATAGTATCTAACAGTTAATTACCTTAACTTGGGGATAAAGAATCAACTTTTTTCCAATAGAAGAAGAAAGATTTAGGGGCACGCAACAACAGATTGGTGTTTTCTTCCGTAAATTAATAGAAGAAGAAACAATCACACATTTTCAATACTAAAAAAGGGAAAAAATTGAGGCTCTTTTTGACCAGGAAAGAAGGAAGTCCAATGAAAATTGTGCTTCTCTTCCTTTAAAAAGTTGAGGAATAATCAAGTTAAGGATTCAACTTATTAGATTTAAACTTAATTGAAATTGAAACTATTTTTTTTAAAACATTTACAGGTAATTTTTTATTAAAGATTTATAATCTTGAAAATAAAATAAGTTATTTATTATAGGTGAAAAATGATTTGATGGTGTGAAGTTTTCTTACACCGATAAACTCTTAAAATTAGTAACTTTACTCTCGTGAAACAACAGTATAAATTTTTAAGTGAATACAAGCTTTATCCATTAAAATTTTATTCAATGTTAATATATTTTAACAAAAAAGTTAGGATGAGTATGTGGTAGCCCATAAACAATGGGCGGACCTATGCGGGTGTCAGGGATTCACCTAAATCTCCTCGATAAAAAATTACATTGTATATGCATAAGGTAAATTTTCAATATTTTTCTGTATATACTAATTTTGAACCACCTCAATCAAAAAAGAGATATAGCTCAGTGGTTTTAGACTGTGCAACTTGGGCCGCGAATGCTATCCCTGATTTGCAGGTTTGATTCTATTGGATGCGCAAGCTATCTAATTTTTTTTAAAAAAATTAATTCTTTGGAGTTTGTACTTTACACTCTAGTTCACACATTTATATTTTTATTTTCCGAACCCCCTAATTAAAAATTCTGAATCCGTCACTACGATAAGAGATTATGAATAAGTCCCTCTACCAACGCCTTCTTAGTCAAGCTCGTGACATCATACTTTTCTTATGCGATTTTCATCTCCTATATAATTTGCAAGCTATTAGATATGTAGGAGCAAACTTACCCAATGTACCCAAAAATAATAGCTATTGCGGATATTATTTTTTTTTAAAAAAGGACTGATTTTGGATGATGATTAATAACAGAGTGTGGGCAATGATTATAGGCTTGTTTGTTTATATATAGAAGGTGGTTGCGTGTAATTGAGTTGGCATTTTTTGTATTTTGTCTAAGTTTTAGATGATTGAAACAAATGATGAGATGCAAAGAATACAAATAATGAGAATGCCAATGAGTGTTATATTATTATGAGTTTTAGGCATATTTGGCAGTTAGTCAATGTAGTTTCACTGCGTAGTAGACTTTGTCTCTTTTATTATTTGGATAAGAATTCCAGCAACTCTTTACTATTTTCATCGAAGCAAACAGCTTCATGCATGTTTCTTATTTTCATTCAACTCAATAAAGATGACACTTTTTATTACTTTACAAAGTATATATACTACTATTAATATCTTTAATTTGGGATATGGGAAAAACATGGCAACATAAAGGGTCCACTTCCGGTATGCAGATTTGATTTTGTAACCTTTTACAATTTTATCTCTTTAACAAGATAGATTATTATTTATACTCATAAGAAATTTTAAAAACTTTTTTTATATTCAATTTATAAGTGGTCATAAGAGATCATTTTTTCAACTCAGGAAAAAGTATGTTTGTTTTTTTTTCTTGTAATATCAGAGGTAGAGTTATGGTGAATATTTGGATTTATATCTTAATCTTTTTTGAAGGGTAAGGGTCTGTTATCTAAAATCTTCTATTAGTGAAATATCTTCAATTATTAGCCCATGGTTTTGTTCCTTTTGGAGCACTTTTTTTGTTTGCCCATGGTCTGGAACACTGAACAGTTAATGCTGGTTATTACTACTTAAAAAATATACGACAAAAGAATAGCATCTGGCCCATTAGCTCAGTTGGTTAGAGCGTCGTGCTAATAACGCGAAGGTCGCAGGTTCGAGACCTGCATGGGCCAATTTTTATCATGTTAGCAGCAAATATCGTTTTTCTGTGGAAAGTCTACTTTTTTGGGTGAAAATAAAATATTTTTCTTTAAAAAAGGACACAAATATAAAAGATAACTTACAACAATCCAAAAGTAATTAATCACGCATGATTTTGTATTTTTGTTGATGAACTTTTCTTTCAAAAATTGTACTCACACCATTTCAATGTACGCAATACTATTTTCATACTCCCTCCGTCTCAATTTATGTGACATTTTTCAAATTTTGAGATTCAAACAAATCTATTTTACCATAAATTTATCATATGTCTTTTAATTTTTTTGAATTGCCAATTGTTGTGCCTTATAGTATTTTTACGTAGTTTACAAATGTATAAATTTCATTTCAAAATTTTTGAAGATTCCACGCGCAAATTTTTGGTCAAACTTAAACTGTTTGACTCTCGAAAAACGATAAGTCTCACGTAAATTGGAATAGAATTGGGATAGAATGAGTATTACTTATTAGTATATATGTTCCTAAAAGAGAGATATATTTATAAACATCCCACTATAAATTTTACTCTCAATGTGATTTTTTATAACAAGACAAATATAATTATATTTAAAAGATCACATGCTTAAAAAGTTTTATGCCTAAAATTTATATGTATGGCAGATTTAAATCATTTTATCTTCTTACAATTTAAACTATATGACATGTTTAATTAACATAAGCTATCTTAGGTAAATTGCTATGATGAAATATATTTGTATATAATTACATATAAAATTTTACTCTTACTCTAGTATCTGTTTGTTGGTGGAAACTGACAACTATCTCCTGAAACTAGTCGAGGTACGCAAAAGCTGATCCGAACATCACGATCATAAAAAAATATTTGTATAGGTATCCTACACTACAATTTTTTTTTATGACTAGGTCTTATCTAATTCTTATTCTTTCCTCTTGAATATCCTACCGACGTTATCTTACTTGCCCACTTCAAGTGTTACCAACATAGATCCTTGTAGCTTGACTCTCTTTTAAGCTACACAATGATTAAGTAGGGAGTTCCTTTTAGGCCATAACAAACACTCGGTACAACATATAACACGTTCTCATTCTTAACCAAATATATTCAATTTATAGTATATGAATAATTAATAAAATTTTAAATATTATTAAATTATATTGAAGAATCTAATCAAGCACTTAGTAGGATCATTGAATATTGTTTGACTACTCAGAAAATGCAATCACATGTATATAAACACGAACTACATCATGTAAAGCTACAATCTAAAATCGTACATGTTACAGCTGTTCGTTCCAACATTTTTTTGAAAATAAACCTTTCAAGAATCTTCCCACAAACTTTATGAAATTGGAGAAGGAACAGAAGAAGTGTCTGCTCTTTTGGAATTGTAGAAAATGGAAAGATTTTCAA
This sequence comes from Solanum verrucosum, assembly GCF_900185275.1. Lineage (NCBI taxonomy): Eukaryota > Viridiplantae > Streptophyta > Magnoliopsida > Solanales > Solanaceae > Solanum > Solanum verrucosum. The sequence continues at coordinate 4,163,958 of NW_026019930.1, read as the reverse complement.
AGAAGTTAGATAGACTAATAGTGGCGAGACCACATGCTTCAATTTCATGAGCTCTACCCTGCCCGCATTTCCTTGTGTTTTAAAGAGGGAAAAACAATCTCTCTACCTGCTGTCAACAGTCTTTCTTCGGAATTATTTGAATGGGTTCTTTTTCGGATTTCTCCTGTGAGAACTTTTTTTATAATGAAGGGACACAACTATTCAAATAATTGTCTCTTCCGAAGGGACACAATTATTCAAATGGTTGTGTCTCTTCCCTTATATATATATATATATATATATATATATATATATATTTCTCTTCACATGGATCCGGGTTAACCCATATGGGTGACGTGATCCAATTTCCTTTCATTTCTACTTATTAGAAGAGTGGGTAAGCTCCTCAGTATCAACATTCAACATGTATGCTTGATGTCTTAAATTATTTTTGAGGGTATTTAAGTCTTCTTATAATCTATTTGTTAGTTTTGTATAACTTAACATGAGTGTGTCCTACTTTTTACTCTATTTTATTATCTTCTTTTTTATTACTTAAAGTGTTCCATGCAAAATATTAAATATAACAAACTTTATTACCTTTTTAACACTCTTAAAAAGAAATTATATAAAATATTTAGTTGAATCTTATCACTTTATCTATGCTACATAAATTCTAGTTCAAAACGAGTGAATTGTTCAAAGTTCAAAATAAATGTTTGAATTTTTCTTTTTCATTTTTTGACCTTCATTTACATTTTTAGGTAATAAGTTCAAGATAGTTAATTGCTCATATTCATACTTTTACTTTGAATTATTTATATTTTCAAAAATTGTATAACAATAACTAAAAGGGTAAAACTGAAAAATGACGTTCAATTTATGTCCTAAACATTTTTTAAAATAGATATTCATTACCTCACAAATTCATTTAATATAGAGTAAAGAGAGTAACATCTATCGGCCCGTGCTTGCACGGGAACCTTGTGTCTAGTCATATACTATCAAAATATAATTAATATGTTCTGGAATCATTAATGGTTAAATCCATGCTGCATCAAGTTCAAATTCTTGAATTTTCCTCTCTGTCTTTTGAGGTATCAATTATAAGGAGTAAATCCATCATATTGGTGCATTGTCACGACCCAGACTGTCGTGATTGGCACCCACACTAACCCTCCGGTGGGAGAATCACTACTACAACCCAAACCAAGCAACTAAACCAAAAACTAAAGTATTTAAGTCACGGAAGCAAGTTAAATAGCTAAAGACTGAAGTTCCCATAAACTTCCAAAGATCTAACAACTAAACAATGCGGAAAATACACCTAAAACCTAAAAGTCAATGTACCAAAACATCTAAAGTTCAACAAGTCTAAACAAGAAGGGTTACAACCCCAAACTAATGAACTAATAACTAGCTAGAAAATCTACGTCCGAATTGTGGACGTAGACAGAAAGAGAACTCATGGCAACCTGGAAGAACTGGCTCACCTTTGAATTCGAACGACGACCACTGATCTTCTAATCCAGGTCTGTCAATAGCCGCTTGAAGATGCCTTGTACTCAACAAAGAAAGAGCAAGTGCAATATCAGTACACAACCACAATGTACTGGTAGGATCACACGACTATCCCACTAAGTGCAACATACATAAGCCAAAACAACAATATAATCACATGCATATATCGAACATATACAAGATTATCAACATTTACGAACAAGATACAATTTTACATTTCTCAAGATACACAATTATATCAAATCACTGGTTCTCTCATGGAACCCAAACTCAAACAGTTAGCATACCGGAACATGGTACCCAATCCAATGATTATGCCAGAACATGGCAACCGATCCCATAATTATGTCGGAACGTGGCAATCGATCCAAGTTAGTGTGTCGGAACGCAACACTCGATCCATTCAACAAGCCACAATCACAATCACAAAGTACATTCTCATAATCATACAATCAAGTCATGATTCATAACATTCATCATTCATATATCCTCATTTACAATTAATGTGATTAATAATGCAACATTCGCATACATACATGTATCATAATTAAGCAAGAACGAACATACATCACACAATCATAGAATTACAACCATCACCTACCTCGAAACAAGCTTGAAACACTAAGAAACTTGATCCTTCCCTTTCCGGATTCGTTCCGCTTGTTCTTGGTCTACAAACAATCAATATAATACGGAAATCAATAAACAATCACTAATTACCAGAATTACTAACAATCCTAAATCATACCCATTCCCAATCTCCCAATTTAGGGTTTTTTCCCACCATAATTATCAGATCAAAACTTTCTCCCATCGATAATTACCCATTAAATTATGTTCTACGGATTGAAAAATGGATTCGAGCAGTTAAAATCTTACCTTTAGCCTCAAGAATGGTGGAAAACTATCAAGAAAAGCCCTGGGTTTGTTTCTTAGATCTCAAGTTCGAAAATTGTAGAATAAAATATTTTTGGGGTTTATTTACGACTTTAAGTCGCATCTGGCCCGCCACAGCGGTCCTCACCCCGCTATAGCGTCCCCGCCCTGGCGACAGAAATCACCGCCAAAGCGACTTGCACGAAACAATGAGTTGTTTTAATAATTCCAATACCCCCATTTCACAACACGCCTTCAACCAACGAAACTCAGAAACTACCCGTTCACGCTAAGATCAATTCCGGGAGTTCTACTTGCCCGAATTCAATTCTGTAAAGTCGTACGGGTTCCTTAATGACTTACCTATCTACTCATGTGATCAAATTCATAATTAGATCACCCAATTGCTACCATATTTCACTAGACGTTAATAACTCCGATTTCGTCCAAGTCTGAACCAGGGGCGGAGCTACCCTTGCTCGAGGGGTGTCAAGCGACACCCCTTCATCGGAAAATTACGTTGTATAGGTAAGTCAAATTCTGTTTTTATACCTATATATATTAGAATTGACACTCCTGAACCAAGTTGAAGTGTTGGTTCAGCGGTTCAAGGGCAACAAAGTTCTGCCTTGTCATTGACCTAGGCGTTGGGAGTTCGAACTTTGCTGAAGCCATTTTTTTTTTAAAGGCTTTCAGCGTTTTTTTTTTACTTTTTAGACAGCTGTAGCTTTTTTGTCTTTAGTTTGTAGATAGCTAAACGTTTTTTTCCTCCAATTTTTAAACCATTGACTTAAATTAAGTTTACTTTAATATTTTATTTTTTAAAAAGAAATAAAATACACTTTAGGGATTTAGAGTCTAGGGATTAAACAAATCCCCAATTCCAAAATCAAAAGTTTTGAAGAGGAAGAGTCCAAAACGATCGTCTTTGTTCGCTGACTGCGTCGTGCAGTCGTCTTCAGACTTCAATCGCCATTGCTTGGCGTCAATCTACGTCCTGGTCATGGCAACGGTAAGTTCCTACTTTCTTACACCTTGTATTTTTTTTCTTCGTCCAATTTGTTGATGCCAGCCATCATAATGCTCTATTTATATTTACTTGTTTTGTTTATGATTGATTTATCATTAGCAATTATATATTTTTCTCATGAAATTTTTGGTTTACAATTCAGTCTCAAAAATCAGTGAAGAACTATTTTTTCCAAGTACCAAAATCAAATTTGGCTTCTAATAGTCAACTTACACGGTAAAAAAATGCCAACCAATCAGAAGTACCCCTCCATTCTTCTCAAAGACAAGAAATTGATTTAAATTCTTTAGAATTTGATCCAGCAAAAAGGACTCCAATCTTGAACTATCATCCAAATGATCGTGATGTAATTAGGAGAGCATACCTTCGACAAGGTCCTTGTCAACCTGAGAATCATATTTTTCCTCAAACAGATTTTTATGGAGATATGCGTCGTTTTAATCCTGAATGGTTTAAAGAGTATCATGATTGGTTGGAATATAGTGTAACTAACGATGCAGCATATTGTTTGAATTATTATTTGTTTAAAGATGATAACATTCATCAAGGTGGAGGTGAAGTATTTTCTACTGTAGGGTTTAAGAGTTGGAATAATAAGAAAAGTTTTAAGCAACATCTTGGTGGGCCGAATAGCACTCATAATCAGGCAAAAAAGAAAAGTGGAGATCTAATGCGACAACAACAGTCTATTATATCTGCATTTGAGAGACAATCTGATCAAGTTAAGCATGAGTATTGGCTTCGCTTGTCTGCCTCAATTGATGTAGTAAGACTTCTTTTGAATCAAGGATTTGCATTTCGGGGTCATGATGAATCTAAATCATCACTTAATAGAGGTAATTTTCTTGAAATTCTCTCATGGTATGCGAAACATTGTGATAAAATTTATGATTATGTATTGGAATGTGCTCCTCAGAATGACCAAATGACTTCTCCAATGATTCAAAAAGATATTGTCACTGCATGTAAGATAGAAACCATCAAAGCTATTATCCAGGAATTAAATGGTGACTATTTTTCTTTATTGGTTGATGAATCTTTTGATGTGTCATGTAAGGAGCAAATGACTATCGTTTTATGATATGTTGATCGAATGGGATTTATGGTGGAGCGATTGATTGATATTGTACATGTTCAAGATACTAGTGCTTTATCTTTAAAGGGGGAAATTGTCAATGTACTTGCTCAACATTCATTGAGTCTATCATATGTGCGCGGACAATGTTATGATGGGGCAAGTAATATGCAAGGCAAGACAAATGGCCTTAAAATGTTAATTAGGCAAGAAAGTATCTCAGCTCACTCTATTCATTGTTTTGCTCATCAACTTCAATTAACTCTTGTTGCAGTTTCCAAAAAATGTATTCAAGTGGGAGAACTTGTATTATTGGTTTCAAATGTTTTGAATGTTTTGGGAGCTTCTTTTAAGCGTATGGATAAATTTCGAGATTCTAAAAAAAAAAGAATTCAAGAGGCATTAGATAGGGGTGAACTTACAACCGGTACCGGCTTGCATCAAGAACTTGGTCTTATAAGAGCCGGTGATACTCGTTGGGGATCTCACTACAAATCTTTTAGCAATTTTATTCTTATGTTTGGATCTATTGTTGATGTTCTTGATGCACTTGTTGTTGATGCATATTCTACCGATGAAAGAGCTAAGACAACAGGATATCTCGAAGCTTGTCAAACATTTAAGATTGCTTTTATGTTGCATTTGATGAGAGATATCTTAGGAATCACAGATGAGCTCAATAAATCCTTGCAAAAGAAAGAACAAGATATTGCAAATGCTATGCTACTGGTTGAAGTAGCAAAGAGAAGGTTGCAAATGCTAAGAGATGATGGATGGGATGCACTTATTAATAAGGTATCCACATTTTGTATCAAGTATAACATTTTGTTACCTAATTTTGATGAGCCATATGTTAATTCTGGAAGATCAAGGCGTAAACCTTCCGATTATACGGTCTTACATCATTATCGTGTTGAAGTATTTTGTAAGATTATTGATTGGCAGCTTCAAGAACTCAATGATCGTTTCAATGAGGTGACTACTAATTTGCTTCATGGAGTTGCTTGTTTGAATCCAGTTGACTCATTTTCTAGTTTTAACATAAGAAAAATAATGAGAATGGCTAAGTTATATCCTGATGACTTTGATGAGTTTAGTATGAATGCTCTTGAGAATCAACTTGCCACTTACATTATTGATGTTCGTGATATGGATGAAAGGTTCTCCAATCTTAATGGACTTTGTGATCTCTCAAGAAAATTAGTTGAGACAAAGAAGAACCTAAACTTTCCTCTTGTATTCCGCTTAGTGAAATTTGCTTTGCTTTTACCAGTTGCCACTGCATCCGTTGAAAGAGCTTTTTCGGCAATGAAGTTTATTAAAAATGCCTTGCGGAATCGGATGAATGATGAGCTTTTGAGCGGTTGTCTAGTTCCTTTTGTAGAAAAAGATGTATTTATTAATATTTCTAATGATACTATTGTAAAAACATTTCAAGAGATGAAACCGCGTCGAGTACGGTTGTAATAATGTAATTGTGTTTTGCTTTTATTAGTAAAATTTATTTTGTTGAATTTTTTGTGTGCATACTACTTTATATTTTGACACCCCTCAATCTAAATCCTGGCTCCGCCACTGGTCTGAACTAGGTTGGGAAATTTCAAGTTACTACGAAAAAGTTTTTCGATCCAAAATTTTTCCCCGTTGGCTTTTCTATAACGACGGAATCCGGTCGTTACATGCATATATTTTGACCACTCAGTTTCAATTTGTTTGAGTAATTTTGATTTGATATCGAGTTTAAGAAAGTATTTTTTTTTTTTGATACTTATAATATTTGTACTAGTAGTGTCTTTCAATACTAACATGACATCATTGCTTCATTAGTTGAACCAAACATATATTCAAATAATTGAGCTTTTTTTCCCTCAGTGGGTGAGAGTGCTACGCTGTTCTATTGTCGACTTCACAAAAAAAGTATAATTGTAGTAATTTTAAAGAATTTAAGCATAAGATATTAAGATTCATAATTAAAAGCAATAGATTTTATTGTTTTTTCTTACCATGATCTATTAATTACTTAATCATTAAACAATAAAGAAAATCTTAGGTGCTTAGTTTGTTGGTTATCTGAAATTTCCCTTATTGATGAGCGTTCAATTTCACACCTTATAATCCATTCCCATATTTCCCCTTCTTCCACCTCGACAATTTTCTTTCAATTTTAGGTGCCAATAAATTATTGGAACGTGTTTAAATGAAATATAGTCAAAATAACTCACTAAGCTTAGGAACATGAGAATTGTGAAGCTGGTACTTCTGTATCCATTGGTTAAAAGAGAGTTATAATTAATCGCAATTACATATTATAAGTAAGCCACGTACCTAATAAAACATATAATATGATCTCCTAATCATATAAAAGTGATGTGCAATATAGGAGTTAATATCTCAAAAGGTCACTCAATTTTGAGTATTTATCTAGTAAAGTCATTAAACATTATTTTGTATCAATAAAATCACTTAACTTAGACATCCATATCAATAAAATCACTCAACTTATCGTTTGTATCAATAAAATCACTCAAATAAATTTATTATTAAAGAAAATATTGACATCATAAAATAAATTATTTTTTTCTATAGAATTAATAAATTAAAGATAGTGGAGATTCATGCTACAAAGATTAATTGGTGTTATTTTCAACTAGAAAAAGCATAAGTGTTTGGATGATGTTGGCCTGTTCGGTGGAATTGTGATTCAGGCTACAGAGATTGGTAGCGGTAGAAGCAAACATTAAATTTTTTCCTTTTTAACTCCACCGTATAGTTAGCTTATGTTGAAACTTGAAAAAATAATAATTCAAACTTGTGTTGAAAAATTATTTCTGAAATTTGATTTTTTTTTTTTTTTGAATATAAAGTAATATCATAAAAGTATTTTCCGTAAAAATCTCTTAATGAATTTTCTAACATGGCATTAAAAAATAATTTATTTTGTCAAGTCAATATTTTTTAATAATAAATTTGATAGTGATTTTTTTGATATAAATATCTAAGTTGAATGATTTTATTGATACAAAATAAAGTTTAATAACTTTATTAGATAAATTGATAAAATGGAATGACCTTTTGAGATATTAACTCGCAATATAGTGTGGAACTCAACAAGATATATACAATCAAAAGAGCTTAGCATCCATAAGAAAACAAAACACACTACTCAATCGGCATCTTATATATAGTGATAAGTCGGCTAGTGCACCAAAATATAGATGATAGTTGTGTATTTGAAAAAAAGAGGATAGTACTTTTATGGTTGTATTTTCTTTTTCAAATTGCTTTATTATGTGTTATTTGAGTTGCAGATTTTTTCATGAGATAAGAATAAAATATGTGTGTATACAGTGGCGGAGCCAGGAATTTCACGAAGAGGGTCCAAAAATTAAACAACAAAAGCTCTTTGTAAGAAGGAGAAAAAAATGTTGCAAGTGTGATTTGAGCACGCGAGCATTGACTCATTAAAGATGTCTACACATTAAAGACATTTTAAACCACTAGCCAATAACAACTTATTATGTCAAGGATATCCAAAATATGTTATTTAATCACTTTGTGTATCATTTTATTTGCATATGCTGTATTTTTTTCCAACGAATTGGACACCCTCATATACATGTGCCTACGCCCATGTGTGTACACTCTATTTATTCAGATTCCATGACTTATGGAAATACACTGAATATGCGATCTATAGTGTTATTAAAGTTTAATCGATTTATAATCTATTATCGTTAACTCTTTTCGATGTAATAATTTAAATCAAATTGAATGTGTATAAGTTGCGTGAGGTTCTTCAACTCTTCATTGGCTGTGGCGGCACTAAAGTTTTGTGTTTTTTTTTTTTTTTTTTTTTTTATCTTCATTGAGAAGCCTTTTTGTACTCCGATTCTACGAGCTAGTTTGACTATTTAAGCCACTTTAAATGGAGTATCAAAAGAGGTTACATTTTCCATTTAAAGGTAAAGTTTGACATCTGTCCCTTCCATAATTGGTTTTCTAATGTATACATTTATATTTATCATATACTCAAAATAAAAGAGTTCACTTTTTATACTCCCATCGATTTTTTCCAAAATGGAAGAGTTCGTTTTTATCTAAGTTGCACAGACTCTTCACTTTCGATATCGCATTCTTAAAAAATATATTATTTTTGACGAATCCGACACGCACTCCTTGACATTTTTGAAGAGTCCGAGCAACATAGGTTTTTATAAGATTTATCTTCTTACTCGTTTCGTTCATTTTTACTTATCTGCTATATTAAATTAATTTTTTATTATTGTTTGTCCACTTCATTAATGTGTCAATAGAAAGATGTGTAGGTGACGGTGGCGGTGGCGGTGGCGATAGTGATAACGACAAGGATGATGATGGCGAAAAAATATGTAGTGATTGATGAAGTGTTGATGATAGTTGGTAGTGTGATGCTAATTGAGATGATAGAGTTGATTGATAGTAGGGATCATTAATTGACGGTAGAGGTGCTAGTAATGATGGAGATGGAGGTGGCGATGATGGTACTGACAATTGATATAATTATAATGACGAATGTGGTAATATGGTAGTGAATGATAGTGATGATTGACAGTGATGATTGTAATGACAAAGGTGATTGATAGTTGACGATAGTAATACGTAGGTGGTCTACAATGATGGTGGTAATTGTGATAATAGAGGTGATTAATGATGGTGGCTGATGATTGCGAATAGAATGATGGTGAATATTGTCCCACATAAAAATATCACTTATTCTAAGATTATAATGATAAAAAATCTATGAAGAGTTGAGGACCAATTGATTGTGTAAATCTTAATGAAAACAAATGCCCTTAATGATATAAGCTTCATAAGTGATTATACCATTGATGCACAGTGCATAATAAAAAATCATCTTTTTTTTTATAACTAGTAAACTTAGCCGCGCTACGCGCGGTGTATAAAAGTTTTAAAGTTTTTTTTTTAATTTTCAAATTCAAATAGATTAGATAACAAATTTTAACATTTCGATTTGAAATTTTAACTTGATTCATGAATTGATTTTATTAAAAAAAAATCCTTAAATTAGCACGGTCTAATACCTATATTTTTTTGGTTGAATAGTACCTATCTTTTTATTTATTTATTTATTGTTAGTTATAAGATAATAATTAAGAATTTATGGTTTTATTATCCATTTGAATGAATTCACAAAATTAAATATGGCCACCTTTGATATTTTGCAAAAATTTTAAAGTGGGACTTTTAGTCTTTTAATTTATTTTTTTTTAAAATGTCAAAAGAATTAAAATAGTTACACATCCAAACACGCTCTTAGAAATATGAAAAATTATTTGTAATAGATAATCTACCAATAATTTGAAGAGTATTTCAATTGTATATTAAAATTTAAAGTTTTTTCTTTATATGTTGATTCTTTGAAAAGGAAATGGGTGATACACGATTTTAGTTCTGCAAAATAATTTTTGGTGGTATAGGATTAACAAAAAAACAATATATTGTGGTTAAATTACAAAATAAAATAAGTAATAAATGAGCAAATATAAAAGAATGATAAAAGGTTTTATGTTATAAAGATTAAAAAAATAATTCTTATAATATCTAATAAAAGCTTATAATTAGACTTTTGGATTTTTTAAAAATAATGTAAATATATATAAAAAAAAAATTGTTCACAAATAATAGGAATATTTATAATTATTAATAAATAATATTTCCATATAATTAAAGTGTAAGAGAAAAGAGTTAAGTAAATATTTAGAATAATTATAATGGAGGATCAATGGTTAAGTAATAAGTATATTTGGAATAATTATCTCTATTAATTTGTCCCTTAATAAATTCTCTCCTATAATTCTATGTTTCTTTGAATTTATTTCAACAGTATTTTTCGATTCTCTTTTTTTTCATATTTTCTTTTTCATTTTTTCATATTTGCTTATTTAATTTCACTAAGAAAATAGTAACAGTTAGCATCGTATCTTAAAAGAATCAAGTTAGCTTGTTTTTAACTTTTTTACTAATTTATATATTTTTTTAAAAGTAACAATTATCATCGTATCCTAACATAATCAAATTAGCTTGTCTTTAGCTTTTTACTATTTTTTGCAAAATGTCAAAAATTAATTCTCTTAATTAATTTTTCTTATATTTTTCATGATATATATTTTATTGAAAATTCAAAAATAACTTCATAATAATTTTGATAATCTCCCGCCGCTAAGTGTATCCACAAACACATTTTAATGTTTTTCGAGAATTGTTTTTTATGCTAACTTTTATTAATGATCTTTCTCTTATAATTTCATTAAAAAAATCCAAATCAATTTTTCTCTTTTATATATCTTATTTTGTATCCTCCTTATTAGAAATAAAAATAACTACACAAAGTAGTCTTTGTCGATAGCTTTTGCACTACAAAATTAAAGTAGATGACAATTAAGCCCAAAACAAATATATTTGGATAGAAATATTAGTTTGATGTGATTTTAAGATGTCACAACCTTGAACATTAAGTAATTGATTGGGGGTTATGAAGGTTTAAAGTTGGAAGTTATAAGCATTACTAATAAGTACTAATTAAGTATAGAAGTTATGAAAGATGAAGAGGTGTGAGTTTAAGATAAAAATAAGAGAAAAAGTAAAAAAAATACATTATGTTTTTTAATAAACAAAAGTGTGTTTAAGTAAAATCCTCCACCATTTTTTATGGTTTAATTTTATTATATGGCATATTTTCTGTTTATATTATTTTAGAAATTTCAAATTAATTAAAAGTCTATGAATATGCTTCTACTAATAAACATTACTTTTAATAATTACTATTATTTTGAACAATATATTTTGCATTACCTAATATATAAAATAAAGAAAAAGTAAAATAAATAAATAAATATTTATATATATATATATTTATTTATTTATTTATTTTACTTTTTCTTTATTTTATATTATAGGAGTGAAATTTAATAAGGGAAAAATTAATTAAAAACAAATTAAAAAGGGGCCGAGAATCAAAAAGTTAATCAAAGAAAAAATTTAAATTTGTCAAAAAAGAGTAATGTTGCGGATGTTATAAAATAAAATAAAAAAATAGTTGATTTTTTTATTAATTGAATTCTCAAAATTGTGAAACAATTTTTTGACTTATAAATAATTTTTATATCTAAATAATATAATTAGGAATGTATGGTTAGAATTATGTATGTTTACCATATCATTGTTATGTGATTCTGACATATGAAATTATAAGAGGAATTGGTTTATTTGATTCTTAGCTATATAAGAAAAATAATTAGTTTGATGATATTTTTTTCATAAATTAATATATAATATTGTGTTGGTTCTTAATGGCTCATAGTGTTAATGAATTGTTTTTTAATTGAATTGTATGATATTTTTCATATTTCAATTGGGGATTCTTTTTAGGGAAATAGCAAATTATTAATTCAAATTAAATGTTATATCCATAGTTTATATCCCCCTTTTTTGCCATCTGATTCGGTATACAATTAGTCATTTATGGTATATAATTAGCCATTTTATACACTTCGGTATAAAATGTGTTAGTGTTTGTATAAAGCGAGAGAAAAGTGTATATAAAAATGCAAATATATATATATTTTCGTCTTATACACTTATAATTATACAAATACAGATCTTATTATACAAATTACAATGTATAAATGAATTTATACAAAACTGAACAATTTGTATAAAATTTGATGTTTGTAGCGAATATACAAATCAAAAGCTCCATAGCAGACATAAAATTTGCTATGGAGCGCAATTATACAAACTATAGCTATAACATACAAATATAATTTTTATGTTTGTTATATGTGAAAGTTGTTCTTTTTATACTCTCTATATTATCTTTATTATATATTTGTATGACAATTTTATAGCTAGTGAGCATGAGGAGATTGTTAGACGAAATTGAATTTCAAATTAGTAAAAATAAGATATACTAGCGGTTTTCCAATTAATAAGGAACCAATCATATCTTGTTGCATTGGAGATTTGGCTGGAGAACTATACACAATCCTTACAATGACAACAACAAAAAAAACATAACAATCCTTACAATAACAACAACAAAAAAAACATAAAAATATAGTTAACTAATCAAGCTAATATATTATAGAATATTTAGTTATGATTTGAAGAGGAAAGAAGGACCATGTTCTCAAGATAACATAATTCAATTCTCCAAAATCTACAAAGAGACGAAGAAAGTAAAAACAATCAGAGTCTTTAGAAACTACAAGAATAAGCAAAGAAAAAATCTCAAAAAACTACAAAGAGAAGCAAAAGAGAAAAAAAAACAAAATATTTTTTCTATAAAAAAAAACCATGATTTGTATCATCAAGAATCCAAAAAAATAATAGTATATGTATAATTACAATAGAAAAAAAGAAATAATTTTAAGTATTAGACATGTCAAATTATTTTACCTTGTAAATTCAAACTATGCAAAAATATCTAAGATTCTTCAGTATACATCTCTCTCTTGCAAAATCAGATCAAAGAAGACAAAAAAAAATTAACCAATCAAAGAGACAAAAGATGAAGAATAAGAAAAATGAAAATAAAATAATCATCATACATGTCTCAAAGTAGATTTTTATAAGTGTAATATTTAGGAGTTATAAATTTGTATATTAAATAATTTGAAGGTTATGAATATGAAATGTTATGAGTTATATGTATTATTAAATTGATTAAGATTTGAATTTATGTAATTGAAGAGGTATGAATTAAGGAGATGATTTTATAAAATAAAATAATTGAAGAAAATTAGAGAAAATGTCAAAAAAAAACTACAAAAAACATAAATAGGTTCCTTGGCTATTGAGAGGTGCCACATCACTTCTTTTTTTTTAAAATCTAGCTTTATATATATACATATACATGATTTATGTTTTTTTCTTCTTAATTTTGCTTATGGAAATCAACTTAACGGATTTCAATTTCTCATTTTCTTTTAAAGCAAATGGCCAACTTGCTCAAACTTAGGGTGGGTAAAGGTAGGTGTATTAAAGTAGATGTATATTAATTATTGATGGGCCATTTTGTGCATAATCCAATTTAGATTGCATATGGACGCTAAATTAACCCATACAAAACTCATAAAAATGCCCTTCACTCAGTTAGTTTGGATGATGGTCATCCACACAGTCACAGATGATTCGGGATCAATTCTACTCGATGCCTTCTATTCTTCTAAGTTGAGTCTGTCGTAACAAAATTTTGGATTTGATTTCTTTAATATAGTCATGATTAATTATTTTTTAAAAAAATAGAATATATATTAGTTTAATTTGAAAATAGAAAATAAAAAGTTGAAAATTGATTTTGAATTGGACGAGTTATTTCACAACTTATATTTACTGAAATGTAGCCAAATCTGCCTACTGATCTTTAATTTTGATCAAGTTACTAATTTTTTCATCAATGTTGAAACAGCCAAATCTCAAAAAGAAATACTTACAACTTACAAGATTCTTTTTGGTAAAGGTCCTAATTAGTAATTACAAGAACAGTTTTATTTTGTTGTCATTTATTTGCAAGTAATAGTAAAAGTGGCCCAAAAGTACTATGGGAATAAGTCCCACATGAAATATAGCTACTCATCTTTTAAACAACCCCCACCATAACAAAGTATTTATAAGACAAAAGATGACTTCAATACTTATCTTTTTTTTTCTTTTCTTTTTTTGCATCTACATAAAGACAATTAATCAAGTTGAGTCCAAAAGAGTATCTTTAATTAGCTGAACTTCCTAGACCCATATTGTAACCATATGAATTCTCATAAATTTAACTTAATTAGGGATGATTAGCTTTTTAACTAAAACATATACTTGACAATATAAAGTAGGAGTGATAAAATCGTCCAATCCGTTGAAGTTGTCCATACATTTATTAACTAGTATAAATTGACCAATGACGAAAAATATGTTTAAAATCTGTTTAGAAAAATATTTTTTGAATATGTTATATATAGCTATAATAATGAAAAAAAAGTTGTTAGGTAATTAAAACAAATCATAAAAATACAAACAAAGAAATTAAAATCTTGATCAGAATTGGACTATGAAGTATGAAACATTATTTAGCTCATTTTGATTTGACTCGTTTCGGTACCAATCCATTTATAACACATTTTGACCTAACCAAAACGTTCATTTGACACTCCTAGTAAAGAAAAAATTGAATTAGTGAGAAGTTTAACTTTATGAATTCTGTGAAACAATGAATTCGAGCTCTAAAATAATTAAATTCAAATACAATATTTTACAAAAAGTTATTGAATTTAACTGAATCGATAGCTATAAACTTCTACCTCCGCCCCTAGTTGAGCGTCAAAGTGGTAGACCAGTAGTAGAATCTTGTTTAAATAGATAGTGAAGTTCCATTTCAGTGAACAGAAAAAGTTGGGCTTAGAGAATTAGGAGTATAGTGCCTTGAGATAGGTCTAATTCTAAGTACAAATAATATTTCCAATTGAAAGTGTGACAAACTTTAAAACCTTTTTGACAAATTTTATATTTGAAATGGCAAGAGTGGACTTGGCTAAATTGAAAGCTAACAGCATGAAGATTCTGCGCAATGCTGGTCTGCACAAATTAAGTTGTGTTTATTAGAATTGTCACATTCACTTTGATTAATGAGATTTAATATCTATTTTCAGTTACATCATGTATAGCCTTATTTTTGTATATATTATATGAAGATACATAGTCCTTTTCACACGTACATAAAAATATTTTGCATACACTTGTAACTATTTTTTCGTTTTTATTTTCCACCTAATGTCTGATATCCTTATTAAAATTTGATTATATCCAGATCCCGCATTATATATAAGGTTCATTCTGGGGGCAGGGCTCCCAACAATATTTTTTCCATACCAAGAACTCGACTTTTGAGCTTTATGCAATAGTATTTTTAGTGTTCAAGTATATATACATGATGTCAATGTATGTGATATAACTTTAATTTTTTGGCTTAACGAAGGTTAATTTGGGAATAATAGAACTGTATTAGCAGAAAATAAGAGGGTAGATACATATTTAAAGCACTCTTAATTGCTTTTTAACAACTTAATATTAAGTCACGTTGGATGGTTCTGGTATACAGTTGGAACCACCATGAAAACAACGTTTTTAGCCTTCACATAACTGTTCACACTGCAGGAAAAATAAACTATTCACACTGTAGAAGTTCCAAACACAAATTAATATGATATTAAATAACTACATTTCAATCCAAAAATAAAAATACAATAATTTTAAAGTCAATATACTAACAAAACTAAAACTTATTCCATTAGTACAATGATCCTTCTATAACACCTATCCTTTATAACAACATTTCACTATAATAATCAAAATATAACGAAACAAATTAATAACACTGTCACAATAGAAGATTTAACTATATATACTAGCTACATGGTTCTTTTTCATCCAATCTGACATACTTTAAATTAAATTTGTATCGGCTTCAAGAAATTATAAGTCTCCTCCATATAGTTATAGGTCTACTTGCATTCAAACATGTGAAATAATGATCAATGAAATGAGTTGAAAATGATAAAGATCTTAAATGCAAATTCATTTGTCCAAGCTTGCAAATACCCCCATTAAATTAATTAGTCAATTGACTTGAATACCATTAGTGATAAAATAAAAAGTACTTTAGTAATTATATATCTTATATAAAATACATAAATGAACATATAATAAAAATGACAAAAGCAGTTGAAAATTGTTACATGCATGGTTTTAACTTTTAGGGATGAGTTGTATTTGGTCAAATTATATATTTGTATCATAGTTAGGAAGAGTTAAGGAGAAGAAGACCTAAACAACCTTCTCCCCCACCCCCACCCCACTCCATAGTTATAAGTTCCTTAAACTTCACGTATCTATCTCACACAAAAAAACTCTATTTATGGCCTTGTATTCTTGTTACTTCTTTTTTTCAATCTTTCAGGTTAGTTCCCATGGATTCTCTCTATCCTAAAATTTTTTCCATCTTCTCCATTCTTGATTTAGTATTCTAGCTCCTGGTTTTCTTTAATCTGTTTGGCAAAAAAACCCCATTTTTTATCACTTTATTTCAAAGCCAGCTGGTGAATCGGTGGTCATGAAAAGATTGTAGTGTATATGTATGTATTAAGGCGGAAGTAATTTATTCTTGATCATAAAAAAGATGGAGAATTATTCCGGAGTTGTTAAGGATGATGATCAGATGGAGTTGCCACCTGGATTTCGATTCCATCCAACTGATGAAGAATTGATTACTCATTATTTGTCTAACAAAGTTGTGGATACTAATTTCATTGCTATTGCTATTGGTGATGTTGATTTGAACAAAGTTGAACCATGGGATCTTCCATGTAAGTGTTATTCATTTTTTATTTTTTTTAATGAAGCGAGATTCATATAGCCGATCTCAACTTGATTTTTGTTGTGTGTTTGAATGTAGGGAAGGCGAAAATGGGGGAAAAAGAATGGTATTTTTTCTGTGTGAGAGACAAGAAGTATCCAACAGGGCTGAGGACAAACAGGGCAACTGCTGCAGGGTATTGGAAAGCTACTGGAAAAGACAGAGAGATTTACAGAGGAAAATCATTGGTTGGTATGAAGAAAACTCTGGTTTTCTACAAAGGGAGAGCTCCAAAAGGTGAAAAGACAAATTGGGTTATTCATGAATTTAGATTAGAAGGAAAATTGTCTCTTCACAACCTGCCAAAGACAGCAAAGGTACACATAATCAAGATTCAAGCAACCTCTCTATCTCGTAACGAGGTAGAGGTAAGGTCTGCATACATTCTGTTCTCTACAGACTCCACTTATGAAATTACAGTCGATATGTTTGTTGTTGTTTTTCAATTAAAGATTCTTTTTTTGGTGTTTTGTAGAATGAATGGGTGATTTGCAGAGTGTTTCAAAAGAGCAGTGGTGGAAAGAAAATCCACATTTCAGGGCTTTTGAAATTGAATTCAAATGAAAATGAAATGGGGAATTCATTTCAGCCACCATTGACAGATTCTGGTACTGCTTCGAAATCCAGCCACGTGCACTGCTTCTCCAATTTTCTCACTGCTCAAAACAATTGTTTCCCTCTTCTGTCAAATCCAATGGATAGTTTTCCTACAACTTCTCTAGTTCCAAATACATTTTCTTGTAACCAAATAGCCCCATTCACTACAAATAATCCAGGTTCATTTGGGGTTCAAGATCCTTCAATTCTTCTAAGGACTTCACTTGACAACTATGGTCTGAATTTCAAGAAAGAGGACATTTTTAATGTACCCCAAGTAACAGGGGTAATTAGCACTGATATGAATACTGAAATTCCCTCAGTTGTCTCAAATCTTGAAATGAAAAGAAGGTTTCTTGAAGATCAGGTGCCATCAGCAGGTATGATTGGATTACAGGGTCTTGATTGTCTCTGGAGTTGCTGAATTATCTTGAAACAGAAATGTCAAATAAGTTGAAAAAAAAAAAAAAAGATGAGAAGAGGTACAACTTTAGTTATTCTGGACTGGAATGAATTGTATGTGCATGGGTTGTTGCATTGATGGTGTAAAGATTCATTTATACTGTCAGTGAATATAAGTTAAATCTATCGCACAAATACTATCAGTATGCTAATGTTTTGTTGCTTTTTGTTTCTCAAGTTTGCTTCTCATGGGCAACTTATTAGATGGTGATGTTGAAGTTATATAAATTTAGTAGTGAATGGTGTAAGCATGTAACTGTGGGAGATCAAAGTTGGTGACGTTGTGATCTTTTTTACTGTGTTTTTTTCTATGGAAAAACTATACTCTCTTCCATCTCTACTATTTGTATTTAGTTATATGTCATGATTCAAAAATAGTATCTTATATACTAATTGTACTTTCATCCTTTTATTATTTGTTGTCGATTGAAAATCAATGTAAGATTGCGTGTAATAGGCCTATGTGGTCAGGTCATTCTCTGGATCCTATGCATAACGAGAGCTTTAGTGCACCTAGCTATCTTTTTTATCAATTTGTAACGAAGCACATTTAAGAATATTGCCTGTTTAATCTTGACATTATTTGATAGTATTTCCCAAAAGAAATTTCTCTCCTATAAGTAATAGTAAAATCAGGTAACATTCCTCTTTTGATAAAAAAAAAAAAAAAAAAAAAACAGAAAGAAAGAAAATTAAAGATACTCATATTCTTCTTAATGTTCTAAAAGGGTCACTTTAATTAATCCCCTTTCCCTTTATTCCTAAACACAACAAAAATTTGCAAGTCAACCTCATCCTAATCAACCAAACTATATTTTGTAAAAAAAATAAAAATTGTATTCCTTTGTTTCAATTTGTTTTTTTTTTAAAGTAAAGCTTTAATTTTAATTTTCTACGCAATATATTTAAGATTATACGATTAAAAGATATTATAATATATTTTATACATTTAAAATCATAAAATTTATTTTAATTGCTACTCAAGTTAAAATTGGACAACTAAATTGAAATACTCACATATCCACTTCGATATGAGGTGTGATTTGTCGTTTTTTTAATCTTTCTTTTTGTGATAGTCAAAAACTTTCAAGTATTTTACATGTCATATAGTAATATTTTCTACACAAGAAAAAATCGTTGTGGACGTTTGGTTATTTTAATGTCTAGAAAACAAATAAAGGAGGAAAACAACTTTTGTTTCATAAGTTTTTTATTATGATGCAAATTTTCTCAACGTTTGCTATATATCATTTGCTCCTACTAATTAAGCATGGAACAAATATTTTCACACGACAATATTTGATTAGGTATGAAATTAATTAAGAATTTTTTCCTAGAACTTGTGATCAAAACAAGTTACAAAAATACATGTCTGATTATAACTAAAAGTATATCGAATAAATTGGAAAGATAAATTAAATAATATCATATATTATTAGTGGTCTGTTTTGCAATCACCACCTATGTCATACTTCATCAATTTTTATCCCAAAAAAAACATTAATTTTTAATATATGTTAAAAGAGGTTGAATCAAGCGAGTTAAAATATCAATCACGATACTTCAGTCGTCACCATTTACTATCCCCACATAACAAGGACAGAATCAATCCTAAATAGTAATAAACATATCTAAACAAGATAGGATAAGACGAATTAAATTCACTCTCGTCTTGCTATGCTTCGCTCTACCTTGTCCCGCCCCACTCTACTCTATATCTTGGTGTCTGATACTCACATTAGAGTCTGAATAAATTTAGATTTACATCGAAAAATTTCACATCGAGAGATAAAATGCTCCTTAACAAAGATAATTTCATACCTAAGGAGACTCGAACTCAAAACCTTGATTAAGGATAAAACATTAGATTTTCACACACATGTCAATTTGCTAAATCAACTTTTGGGCAAACATTCTATTGTGACGCCACAATATTCTTACTTTTTGTCATACTCACCCCACTACTGATTTTTTCAATATAAAATTCACGATTACAATCTGTTGGCCAATATGCAAGGAACAATATAATTAATATTCCTTTTCGTCACAATGAAAACAGTGTTAAAGAGTCTTCTTCTTTACCATCAGATAGAAACATATGAGGTACATACAAAAAGAAATAATACTATATTACTAACAAAAAATCCATTTCAATCAAACATATACTAAATTCTTATAGAATATGCAGTGATGTCCCTAAACAATGGAATATTCCTTGCATTTCAATTCGTATGACGTTAATTTGACTGAGTATGACATTCAAGAAAAAAAGAAAGAAAACATTGAAACTTGATGTTTAAATGTGTCATAGTATTTATGTGATTATAAATCTTTTGAAACGTAACGTGTCATACCATTTTTGTACGACTATAAAATTTGATGCATTTGTCATCAGATGTAAAATGAGAAGATAAAGTTAAATAATTTTTAACTTTAAAAAATAATTCTTTAGGAATTAACGGACTAACAAGAAAATAGTCTCTTTTTGGGATGTGGAGTATATATTTTGCTTGTTTACTACCAACAATTAATCTACATATCAATTTTCCCAAAAGTAACCATATTTATTATTGAAAAAAGTTAACCTCCCGATGTCACCATATATATATGATAAATATAATTGAGAAGTGCACGTTACATACATTAATCCTAAGATCATGAACAAAATTTGTCGATATGCTGTTCTTTTACTACTATATATAGATTTCAAGATTTGAATTTTGGAATCTATAACGTTTATTATTTTATTTTATTTAAATATCTCGAGATCTTCCTACGATTTAACCTAAAATTAGAGCAAAAGATAGGTGAATTTTAAAATGAAATCACATGAATATCCACTTTAATTATCATATAAAATACTAAAACGATATGTTTGTCCCCAAGGGATTAACAAATTAATTAACAAACTAAGGTCATGATCACTTGTGATCTACATTTTTTATTTTGTAGAATGTTCTACCAATCATAAGGGCTCACGTCAAACAATTCTCCATATATTTAAACACTAAAATATTATTGGGTTTTTCCTTAATAAAAATATGTTATCATACATTTTCACGTGTTCCCTACTATATATCGTTATGTCGACATTGACCTCATCAAAAACCAATTAAATTCATAGTATAATGAGCAGTATCCATCCCCAATTTGATAAACGTTATGAGAAAATGCTCTGACTCATATATAATGATAGCTTAAAGTTTTTTTTTTCCATGTTATCAGAGTGTAGTGTAACATAGTTCATAAGAAACTAAGAAATTACCGTCAAACTTCTTTATAACTATATTTTTTGGCTGCATAGAAACATAATATAATGAAATATATTATAGAGGATTATTATAGAGAGTTCTGATTATAATTAGGTAGTTAAGATAGGATAAAGTCGTTTTAATCTTTTTTCTTTTGTGGGACTTGAATCTGTATGTATATACTATGTGAAACTAGGCAACTAGAAGAGGAACCAGAGTATATTCAAACAGATATTAGAAGCTCTCTCAAAGAACTCCAACACAAAGAAACATGAATGGAAGTATCAAGTAATTTACATCTGCGAGCGCTTAGCTTCAAAATCAGCTCTAGCTGCAGACTTGAATAAGAGTTGTATTTATTTGAACTTACAATGTTTTGCAGTTATGAAGTTGTATCATCAAGATCTATGTTTTTCTCCTTGATTCTAAGACCAAAAACTTGATGCCAGAACAATTTAGGCCAGGAGGCTCGCCAACATGGGATTCCGCGTTTCCTGCCTCTTATTGGTTGTGCATACTATTCCATATCATCAGATTTCGGACAACTCATTCAATATCAGATCCAGCCTCTCCACGGTCATCTCCTGCCATAGCATCTGCAGGATAATGGCCATTGAAAACTATGAAATTTTGCATATTCCAAAGTTTTGCTACAGTTGTAATCCGAGGGTACACTTGCGCCTTAGTGATGCTCCTCCAATCAAGAAGTCTGAGGTTGCTCACTTCAGTTGCTCTTCACTCTTTTCCATAACTGCAAAATCGATAGCTCCCCAGAGATATTCATCTATAATCAGCACAACTCAAAAGGCTCGTGCTACTCAGAAGATACTGAATTTTACAGATAAGGATGCCTCTTTAACATAATAATTAGTAACTGCTATGTACATGATCCTGGAGGTTTTGCATTAGAGATGCTCCAGAAGAAACTAGACCTGAATCTTTTAATTCCTCATAACACTTACGAGTTGAACTGAGATCAACCATGTCTTGGTAGCCCTTGAGCAAGATTTTGTACATGAAAAGATTAGGCATAAAACCAGTCTTTAACATATCTGCCTTTAGCATCATGACACGAGTTATGTGCCTGGTCTCGAAATGACGTTGTATCATCATGGCATAAGTGGATAAATCTGGATACAGACCATTGCGTCGTAGATCCACGAAAAACTTATTGGCTTTGAAATACTGCCCATCTTTGCATAGACCATGGATTAACGCAGAATAAGTAACATTGTTGGGGAAAGAAAGAACACCATTACTGCAGTCTACTTCGACTCCTGTAGATCCAGAACTGCTTATTTTCAAGAAAAAATTGATTGCTTCACTAATCATTCCATTCTTGAGAAATCCATCAACCAAACAAGTAAAAGTCAAAGCGTTAGGAGCAACTCCAGCCTCCACCATCTCCTTATGTAGCCTTAGAGCAGCTTTTGTGTTTCCTTTTTTGAAATGACCATCAATCAACGCTGTATAAGCAACCACATCAGGCTTCAAGCCTTTAATAATCATTTCAGTATAGACACCCATTGCAGCTTCTAGATCCCCTATCTTACCAAAACCATCTATCAATATAGAGAAAGTGAGTACATTGGGCTTGACACCTTTCTCTATCATCTGAGAACACAATGCCAAAGCCTTCTCCATATTTCTATCCTTGCAATACCTATCAATCAGCTGATTATAAATCACAGAGTTCACGACCACCCCTGTTGCGCCCATTTTCAGCAAAAACCTCTCAGCTTCGTCCACTTTCCCCAGCTTACAATAACCCTTTATCAGTGTACCATAAGTCACAACATCTGGAGAAATACCAAGCTTTTCCATCTCAGAATGCATCTCTAGTGCAGTTGACATATCATACCAATTGCAACAGCCATCAATCAGACAATTATAGATAAGTAAATTGGGACCTACCCCAAACTTTACCATACATGCTAATAAATTTCTTGCTGTTATTACTTCACCCACTTTGCAAAGCGGGTCGATCAAGGTACCAAAAGTAACAACATTTGGAAGAATTCCATGCTTCAACATTTTTTGATAAAGTTGAAAGGCTCTTCCAGTATCAGCCTTCTTGCTATAGCCATCCATTAGAGTATTATAAGTGCAAAGATTAGGCATAACTCCCATCTCCCCCATTTTGCTGAATATGCTTTCAGCTTCCTGTATCTTATTCTGATTGCAAAACCCACGTATCAGAGTGGTGTATGTCACAACATTTGTTTGAATCCCTTTCTCAACCATCTCATCATATAGTGTTTTAGCTTTCAAAATCTCACCTTTCAGACAGCATGCATCAATCAATACTCCATATGTCACTACACTAGGACATAACCCAAAGGATAGCATATCCCTATAAACATCCCACATGAATTCAAACTTACCCATTTCTACATACCCATGTAAAAGAGCATTACAAGCATGCAAAGGAGGTAACTTTCCCATCTTTTGGTACACCCAGTAAGCGTCATCAACAGAACCCATTTCAGATAACGCAATAATCAACACCCCAAACACATTACAGCTAGACCCAGAGTCTATTTTACCAAGATCATTGAAAATTAAAGAACAAACCTTTCTGGGGTTGCTGTTTTTTCTAAGATTTTCAATGAGTCGTTTTATCAAACATCTGGCGTCAAGATACAATCTTGCTCGGGTTAAATAATGAATAATGGCTGAGTGTAATGTAAGATCCTTTGTTGGGTCTGTTCTTAAGATTGTTGAATTGAAAAGCCGCATGGCTTCGCTACAGGTCTTGGCATTGAGAATTGCGGCAGATGAAGAAGGGGAAGTTGAAAATGGCAACGCTACAATGGTTCTTGAAATGACTGGGGACTTTATGCGGAAAAGGGTTTTCAAGTTCTGAGAAGAATACTTTGACATTGCTGATTCCATATCTACATCTCCATTACTTGTTCTGCTTTTAGTACTTCTTCTGCTAATGATGCTAGTCACTCTTTTAGACAATATTTGAAATATGATGTCCGTAATAAAATAATTAATCTTTTTATATTAAACAATGAAACAAACACCCTATACAATTTTAAACTACAGTTTCTCACTTCATCAAATTACACATTTTTTTCTATTCATTCATCTCATAGTTCAAAACAACTAGAAGGTATAGAAAAACTTTTGAAATTCCAAATTCATGGGATTAGAGATCAGTTAGATATTTGGAGCGTGGAAAACATGACCAATATTGGGTAAATCGAGAATAATGATGGGTATATCTCTTAAACATGTAAATAAAATGGACTTTGAGTCTAACTCGACTCAAAAACTCAGATCATGAGGTGAGAATTGCTCGAGAAAATTAAGGGGAACACCTCATTATCTGTCAACAAAATATAGGCTATTCTAACATGTTCATTTAAATTAAGCTAAGCTCTCTCTTTATTCATATATGTACAAGTGATTCTGCTTAATTTCATTTTGTTATAAACCAGAAACAATTTTTTTCCTTTTTGATAACCTTTTCAACTAATTCTATTAGATACGTGTTACTTCCCACTAGCAATAGGTATCAAGTAATCGAAAGAAATCACCTAATGTTTTGAATATGAGATTTCTTAACCAACTTTATTGACCACCGGGCCACAACCTTGGGTGCTTTGGAAGAACAAAAATGATTTTGCTTCTACTTGTTCTTTTCTTGCGTGTTGTTGCTACCATAAATGTAAGGACATGGTCAAGTGAAGTTTCATATAACGAAAAACATGATGAAATTTAAGCATTGTTGCATACTTGCATATATACGTAGTTTGATAGTGTTGTGCTTATGACATCATCTTATGTTTTTAGGTGCAACGATGAATTATGATGCAGTTTGTACCTGGAAAAGTACATACACATGTTTTTGCTAGTCAGAAAATCAGTCGAAGTGTTTCTAATTCGTGATCATCGGTGATCACGAAGTCAATCCTCAAAAGTTCCCTCCCCCAGTGTCCACAACATTAGTAGTAAAGTAAGTGTATGATTTTTCACAGATACGTTTGCTTCACTAGATCAGTTGATTATATTGTCTTTCATTGGATTTCAAATTGGTTAGGTTGATCCAAAGATAAGTATTTCGATTTTCTCCAACACGTGAAGCTGACGAAAAAATGAGTAGATTGGTGGCTATCTTTTGCATTGCTTTTGTTTTTGTTTGGTGCCAAAGAGGAATTTGTGCTTTCAGAAGGAAAGCTGACTGACTTCTCCCTTCCTACCATGCATAAACAAACACATGTGATGCTTCTAAATGGTCCCCATTGCTAAAAACTTGTGTTCTGTGAGAAGCTCTGGCCAAACTTTTTTCCGTGGTGATCATGACAATCATAACTACTAAACTCTGTTCTTGCTGATCAGCAATATCTCAACTCGTTTGCTGTTATAGATGCATATAATCAATCTCCTTAGAGAACCTCCATCTTTGATAAGCGATGAGTATGAACATTAGTGGCTGAGAGTATGAGGGTTCTTCTCTTCAGATTTGCTACGAAGGGAAAGAAATTGCAGTTACACAAACCGCAAATGGAATTAGAAAAACCACTTTAGTTTTCCTTTCTGCTAATTTTGGCTAATCCTAATTTTCTTTCAAACAAATGCAGCACACGGGACAAACACATATTGCCAACTAGAGGTTAGGCCTGCTTTATAAATTTGGTATACCAAACTTCCTGTTGGATATAGCTCATGTATATAACAAACATAGTTTCGATAGAATATTGAGAGTCCTCGTTGCCAGATTATACAGTAACTACTTCTTCCAAACTCTCGAGTGAGTAGTGTCAATGGACAGGGGTGAGAGCATTATTGTAAGTGAAAATGGTTGTAACAGAGATCAAGTTATGACCAATGATCTGATGGATTTGAGCAGTGTGAGGGTTCTTCTTTGTGACACTGATGTTGAGAGTTGCCAGGAAGTGTTAGCCCTTCTAAAGAAATGTTGTTACCAGGGTAATACTTCTGCCAATACCTTATTCTATACTATAATGCAAAATTATATACATTATTATTGTTGTTTCCTACTTTGCTTTTCTAAATCATTCTGTTATATTTTCCATTTTGGGAAAGTATTAGATTAGGTATGAAACTCCCATCACGACTTGTTAAGTGGGATAATATTGAGCCACTTTTTCCCTTTCCTGTATTATGGAATGTCTGCATAAATAATACACAACAACAACATACCCAGTGAAATCCCACTAGGTGGGGTCTGGGGAGGGTAGAGTGTACGCAGACCTTGCCACTACCTCGTGGAGGTAGAGAGGCTGTTTCCGAAAGACCCTCAGCTCAAGTACATCAAATCCAAGTTAAAGGCGAGGAAAACAGTGTATAAAACATACCATCCAATAAGAAAGATAGTAAATAATCAACAGAGGAGACAGTAGCCTCAATAGAACAATGAGAGAAGTGAAACGCAATAAACAACATAAGGTTATAGGTATCACAGACAAGAACTGCAAGTGCAAGGCTAAGACTACTACACACGCTAACAACCATACCCTCGCAAGAAAGGACAACACGCTAGCCCTACTAACCTTCAACCTTAATACGCGACCTCCACTCCTTCCTATCTAGAGTCATGTCTTCGGTAATGTGAAGCTGAGCCAAGTCCTGTCTAATCACCTCTCCCCAATACTTCTTAGGCCTACCTCTACCCCTCCGCGTACCCTCTACAACCAGCCCCTCACACCTCCTCACTGGGGCATCTTCGCACCGTCTCTTTACATGTCCAAATCATCTCAGTCTCGCTTCCCTCAGCTTGTCCA
Organism: Solanum verrucosum; assembly: GCF_900185275.1. Lineage (NCBI taxonomy): Eukaryota > Viridiplantae > Streptophyta > Magnoliopsida > Solanales > Solanaceae > Solanum > Solanum verrucosum. The sequence goes on along the minus strand of NW_026019930.1, from coordinate 4,136,951 downwards.
CCACAGAGGCCACTCCCACCTTCTCCCGGATAACTTCATTCCTAATCATATCACTCCTAGTGTGCCCACACAACAAAATAGACGCACAAAAAAATATCCCTATAGTATTATTCATCAAACATACAAAAAATTAACCGAGTGATATTTTCTTTAATAAGAAAACTCAAACAACTGCATTCATACTTCAAAGTCAATTTCTTTGTGTATAAAAGTATTGATAGGAACAAAACAGACACACAAAAAAATCTCCCTATTGTATTATTCATCAAACATAAAGTATACTTATATGAACAAAACATACACACAAAAAAAGATCTCCCTATAGTATATTACTTATCAAACATACAAAAAAATCAACTTCCTTACCAAATGATATTTCCTATAAAAAGAAAACTCAAACATCAACATTCCTACTGCAAAATCAATTTCTACGAGTATAAAAGTATTGATAGGAAAAAAAGCAGACACACCAAAAATCTCCCTAAAGTATTATTCATCAAACATACAAAAAAAATCACATCTTTATAACCAACTGATATTTTCTATAGTAAGAAAACACAAAACATCAGCATTAACTACTACAAAGTCAATTTCTTGTATAGAAGTATTGATAGGAAAAACAAAGCGCACACACAAAGAATCTCCTTAAAGTATTATTCATCAAACATACAACAAAATCGCAACTTTATAACGAGTGATGTTTTATATAGTAAAAAAACTCAAACATGAACATTCCAACTGCAAAGTCAACTTTTTTGAGTATAAAAGCATTGCTAGCAAAAAAATCTCCTATAGCATTATTTATCAATTCATACAGAAAAATAACAACTTTATAAGCGAATGATACTCTATACAGTCACAAAACTCGAACATCATCATTTCTTATGCTCCCGAACACTGTCTTCAGCAGGTCGAAGCTCAATCAACCACATAGAAACCCTAAACCCACAGTGGCGGCAACAGTAGAACACACATAAAGCTACAATCTTTCATTTTCACAACGAAAACATACATTCATCTCGTTACGATAAGACAAACAAAAGGGGAAAATGCATCTATTGAAGAATTTCGAAGCTGGAAAAAGTGCGAAAAAAGTAAAAATTTAACCTTTGGAGATCTGATTAAGGCGAGAATCAAATAATACACGATTAACTAAATTAATTCCCCTACGGGAACAGAGAAATTTCCTAATTAAAGCTTGTCATTAATTAGGTAAGTGACATGATTCAACAGCAACTAGCCTAGCTAGCTATAACATTAAGGAAAAGTCTCATCCTAGAGAATGGTTTTTCGTTACTGTCTTGCTATCTCTTAAAACTTGAGAGGAGGACGTCATATAAATTCATGATTGTGAGTTCTTGTGTCAAGGAATCTTCACTCTATTTGCTTAAAAGAAGATTAATGCATCATTTTAAATGTTCCACTCAATGATCAAGAAATCTGGATTTTTTTCACTATTTTTGCTTCTTGCTGCACAGTTACCCCAGTGTATTCAGCAGCAGATGCGCTAGATGCACTGAACTCTCACGGGCAATGTATAGACATCATACTAACTGAAGCCTCCCTTCTTATTTCCAATGGCGCAAAGATTTTCAATTTCATCAAGCCGGACATCAATTTAAAACAGATTCCAGTGATCAGTAAGCTCTTTTCCATTTTATTTTTCTACTCAGAATAGTAGAGATCATGTACAAGGTATCCTTTCTTTTCGTCTAATGTCTCATTTCATTTTGTGTGTGGAAGTGATGTTGGATGAAGACGAGATCTGTCTAGTCTTGAAGGGTTTGATGCTTGGAGCAACAGATTATCTTGTCAAACCATTGAGCAGTAATGAGCTAATGAAACTATGGACACACATGAAGAGAAAAGGCTCATCACAGTTAGTATATTAATGAGATTCTCTTAGTGATGTTAAATGTGTTATATTACTGTACTATTCCTTAAGCATAATAATATTATTACCAAGTCAAGGAAATTAACAATATAATGTTCTGTATTAGTTTCTCAACATCTTCCACAATTGGTTGATCATTATAAAGGACACTGTCTGTTGCTTCTTGTTAATGCTTATTCTTTCTTGCTCTGAGTGAAGGTAACAGAGAGATGTAGATGGTGTCAACTGGGAATGTAAATAAGAAAAAAATGGTGTTATAAGCTATGTTGCTCAGACTTGTTAAAACTATTGTAATGTGTGTGTGACAGATCTTCCATTCATGCAAGATTCAACACGAGTTTGAGGGTCCGAGCAAGATAGGTTATAATTGCACAAGTTTTAATGAGTACTACAGTTGACAAAATGAAATCCATAAAGGTTTTAAACATAGCTGACTTGTTTATACATGTGACTATACAGAAATATCTAATTTTGTTTCCATCAGAAAATAACAATCATGTTTATGCCAATTTCAACATATGCATACTATATACTTTACTTAATAATTTTATATATAACTATTTTATTTTGTGACTCTTATAATAAGAGAATTTTTCATTTTACTACAAAGTACAAACAAACTATTTCATATTATTTTTTTTCAAAAAAATATAAATAAACAAGAATAAAATTCGTTGCAACAAGACGATAGAGAAGATATTTAGCTAAAAAACAGTTGGAAAAAGAAAGTGGGGAGACGTGTCAATAAAAGGGAAAAAGGACGGTTTTTAGTTTTATTCCAACAAAATTAAACCAATAAGAAAAGATATAGATATTTGTTGCCGCTCACGTGTCGGCGTATAGTCACTCCACTCCCTTTCATAATCAACCCTTCTTTTCACCATCGGTACCCACCGCCGCCGACCCATTTTTAGAAGCGCCGCCTCAATATTATTTTCGTTATCAAAATTTATCTCATGCTTTCATTTTTAAGAGTTAAATAGTTTAAGTTTGATCGAAAATTTATGCACAAAATCTTTATTTTTTAAAAATAAAATTTATATATTTATAAATTATGTAAAATGTATTATAAGTCACAATAATTAATAATTCAAAAGATTTGTGAAAAACTTACTATCAATTTGAATCTCGAAATCCAAAAAATATCATATATAGGGACCGAGGGAGTATATTTTTTCATTCCTCATCCGAATTTACTTATGCCTGTTTACTTTTATTTGTTTATCCTTCCAAAAATAAATTTGTATTTTTATATGTTATTTTTAATATATTAAGAAAAAATTATTTTTTCATGTTTTATCTTGAATATGAATCACTTATTTTCACCACCATAGAATGTGCTACAACTAATGAAAATGTTCCTTCCTTAATTGAAGGTTTCGAGTTCAAGTTTTAGATATGAAATAATCTTTGGTAGAAAAGCTTAGCTCGTTTTAAGACTCTATGTGACATGAATCCACAATAGTAGGCATTGGGCACAGAGCGCTTCCCTCAGAATGGGATCCTATGCAGCGCGATTTCGGAGTAATCGAGAACTCCAATGCACACACCAAACACAGGTGAGAAACCAAAATTTAAAAAATCACTTATTTTCTAAATTATTTTTAATTTTTGTGACTTAACCATCAATTAATAAATGTAATATGATAAATAACAATGTTAATGAGTGTATCAAATTCAATGTGACAAGTAAAAGGGAATAAGTAAGCTATCTATTAAAGGAAATTTTTTATAATCTATAATCTGCTAAATATGATAATTAATGATTATCACATGTTAATCGTGTAATATCTTATTCTTTCTAGTCAATTTAGAAAATAAACTCAAATTTAAATTAAACATTAGTAATAATTAGTGGATTCAAAACGCAATTATCCATTTCATTTTATACCTTGTCCCTTTCCTAACCCACCTTCCACTTACTATTCAGTTCTACTACTATTTTTCAACCTTGTTTCTTGTACGCCGAGGCGGCGCACATTAGCGTTCACCGTTGTAGCTCAAAAGTGCCATTACTTTTCCTCTCTAATTAAAATTGATTTGATTTAAAAAAATCTATATTATTTTTAATAAAATAATTTATCACCATATAAATAATTAATATTATTTTATATTGTAGATTTTAAAATACTTTGTCCACAGAAAGATCATTTTGACAATTAATGCTATTAGCCAGACGACACCAAATTCCACCTAAAGACTAACTTTTTTCTGACCAGGGGCGGCTCTAATAAATCGGTGGCCTAAAGCCAAATTCGAATGGAGGCCTTAAATTTGAATATATATTTTTTATGAAGTTTATTATAGTCAATATATTTAATCTTTCTTGAGGCATAGTATTCATAATTTGTCAAACGTCTATTACTTTTTTGTTCTTTTATAAAAAGTTTTTATTTTCTACAAATAATAATTTATATTTTTTTAAAAAAAAATACTTATAACCTATTATTATTTTTTAAAATGAGGCCTCTCAAATTTTGGGGCGTAAGGCAATTGCTTTTTTTGCAAAGCTGTAGAGCCGCCCCTGTTTCTGACCGACTCTAAGACTAATCTTTTTTCTGACCGACTCTGCTGTCTGCATGGACTTGTTTATTGTTTAATAAGATAGGAAAACTCACTGAGTAGCAGAAAAATTACATTGCTACCGTGCACCGTACTTTGCTAACTTGCGCCTGATTCGGCCGGCGACATTTTTTTTTTTTGGCGACAGTGGTATCCAATATCTCCTATATTAGTGAAACAGAGTTACCGGAGGATTACATGCTAAAGTGCGCCGATCGGTCCGTCAACGGGGATATTTTTACGTTTATTTTGATTGGTGATTCCGAGTTCCGACCGGTATATATCGGTCGGCGGCTGCTGGGGACTTGGTGAAACAGAAATAGCCGAAGTTTCTAGATTGATTGCTCTGCTTTCTTGTTGTACCGTGCTCAGCGTAACGGTTGGTTGCTAAATGAATTGGATTGGATGACTACGTGATCAGCAAGATGATGCTGTGCTGATCTGGCAGCCATAACTTTAATTATGGTAGTTTTTTTTATCCCTGTAGTGGAGCGGGAAGTAATTGTAATGGAAGTTCTCCAATAACAGTTTTGGGAGAGCTATGGTTGTATTAGAACCCTAATTTTTTGTGTGGTGGTTTTGGAGAAGAATGAGACTGTGAGGACAGGGGATGGGTTTATTGACAGGAGTAAAGTTAGGATTTTGCTGTGTGATAACGATGCCAAAAGCTCGGACGAAGTTTTTACGCTCTTGTGCAAATGTTCTTATCAAGGTAATATCCAATTCTAATGATTAATTCACATTGTGGTGTTTGTAGTTTCTGAATTAGTTTTTATGTGATAAAATTCAGATTGGTAATTGATATCATTTGCTTGAGCTTGCCTTCTTTTGTTAATGCATCTTTTGACTTTGTCACTTTGCATTATTTGTTTAAAAAATAGCCCCCTTTGAATTGCGTGAAAGTAGGATACTTCAACTTCGGGGGTCAAAGAGTTTTAAGCACCTTAGGCACTCTTCAGAGTATGATTTCTTTGACTTGAATTTAAGTTTGAAGCGTGAGATTATTTTCCATGTATTTTGTTCCTTCTCCCATCGGCCTGTCTTTTGTCATTTTAGGGGGAATATGTGTTCTTTCTATTTGAATCCAATGGGTTGTCAACGTAGGAATGTGGTGCATTTTGGGTCTTAGTCAGTCAGTGCAATTGTTTACGCATTGCATAGGGACAATTTCCAAAGGATATACTTAAAATTTTCAAATAATATATTTCTGGGATGAATTTTGTTTTAGAGCATAGTAAGCTTCACAAAGCGTTGTAGTTCTCCCACAAATTCTATTCATTTTCGAATAACCTATGATCCATTATGATAGCAATAGAAGATTTCTCCTCTTTAACTTATTGCAGAGTTTTAATTTTATTTGTATAACTTGATAACGACGTGTCTCTGCTAGCTAGGTTGCACCTCAACTGATCACCTCTTATCAGCACATCAAGTAGCTAGGTTGCTAGGCAGATGAGAAAAATTCACCTTGTGTCACCTTTGTTGGGATATGAACCTTGGTTTTCAAGGTTTTTACTCTAGATTTTTGTTTGAATATGGGGGAAGTTTAGTTTTGCAACTTGTTAGAGGTTCAATATCCAGAGTTTTTCTCCTCCCCTTCCCTCCCAAAACCCGGAGAAAAACAATAAAAGAAATACATGAAGGAGAAAAAGGAAAAATGTATAATGGAAGAAAGCCTTAAGAGGGAAACATTGGGGATTAGGGGCGACTGAGAGGAGTTGATGTTAGTAAGTTACTCTTGTTTTCTGATGTTAGTTCAATCTTCAGTTGCTTGCTACACAGTAGTTCTAGACTCAGCTTTTTAATGATCCTATGACTAATTGTGATGATTGTTGCATTGCAGTGATATCAGTGAGGTCACCCAGACAGGTGATTGATGCATTGAATGCAGAAGGACCTCATATTGATCTCATCCTTTCAGAAGTTGACCTTCCTATGTCTAAAGGATTTAAGATGTTGAAGTACATTATGAGGGATAAGCAGTTGCGACGCATTCCAGTGATCAGTAAGCTGAAGTTTCTGTAAATTGCACACTACCTCGAAATGTACTTATGAGTGTGGTCAAATATACTGTTTCGTTTTCTTTTGTAGTGATGTCATCACAAGATGAAGTCTCTATTGTTATCAAGTGCCTGAAATTTGGAGCAGCTGACTACCTGGTAAAGCCTCTCAGAACTAATGAGCTATTGAACTTGTGGACACACATGTGGAGAAGAAGGAGAATGGCACGTACTTATTCAATCACTTAATCTTTTCTCTGTTTTACTGTTTGCTTTTCAAAATCTTTTTATTTTTACTTGAAATATTTATTTATAGCAAGGATATCTGGAAGTTTAGGGTAGGGAAGCATGTGAGAGTGACTGATATGGACAAATCTTTGATGAATATCTTTTCCCTCATAGGTTTAAATATATTTATTGTTGCTTGTTCTAATATGAATGGAAACAATGTTGGAACCCTCACCCATTTTGTTGTTTATTTTTTTGTTATTTAGGCTGCATGTGAATGAAGTTATCCTTGTACCACTTTTTAATGTTTGTGATCTTCAAACATTCTATGTCAACATCTCTGCAATAATCATTTAATATTGCTTTGTTTCATGTACAGCTCGGACTAGCAGAGAAGAACATCTTAAGTTATGACTTCAATTTGGTTGTATCAGAGCCCAGTGATCCTAATACAAATAGCACTACTCTTTTATCGGATGACACCGACGATAAGTCAAGGAAGTGTATTAATCCAGAAATGTGTCCCTCTACTATGCTGCAAGAAGAAGCAAGATATAAGGTGGAGAAGCAAGTTCTTTTAAAGTTACTTTTGAAAGCCTTTCTAGCACTTTTATGTAATCACCAAAATTCAAGATGCTAATATCATTGATGAATGCCATCTCATGACTTGTTCTTTTGGGGTCTTAAAATTTCGCTTTTTTGGTATTTTCTTAGTACATCAGGAAGGAGAGGGAAAGGGGGAAGGGGAGAGGTTGCTACTCTACTGATGGGATTTGAATCCTCCACCTACAATGTGAAAGGCAGGGTGCTCACCAACGTAGCTGCCCCCCAATCCCTTGGTGTTAGAAACCTAAAATGTCAAGCTTCGGCACTTAAGACTTGAGAGTGGAAAGCTGAGCTAAAAGCATATATGAAGTGGTAGTATGCCTTTTATTTTGGGGTTTTCCTAAAGGGGGAGGGTGTTAAACATATTAATACCTGCAATCTACAGGTTGGATACACTGCTTTCTCCTCTAGATAAACTGATAGAAAATTTGTTGACCTTTGGTAATTCAGCCAGTTCATATTTCATTGCTAGTTGTACATTCTTATATTAGGGTTAGCTTGTGAGGGATGTTTCATTCAAAAATGACATGTTCTGGGGTGTTTGTGGATAAAACTCAGACTTATTATAATTAAAAAAAAGTCAAAGACTTCTAATATAAATTGCAGTAACTTGCAATTCTGATATCCCAAAACATGGATGGTACCTTTTATTCTTGGTAGCAGCACCAGTTTCTCCTTGAGGTCTACTAGTGAGAAGTTATGTTTTGTAGCTACAGATAATAAATGCACCTTTTGTATAAATTGCGGTAACTTGCAGTTCTATTGTCCCAATACCTGGATAATACATTCTATTTTGAGCAGCAATCACCAAGTGCTCCTTAGTCCAAAATGTATTAGTGACAGATCGTGTTCTGTAGCTACAGATGACAAATGTTGTTAGGCAAAGTTGCTTCTTGATCAAACATTGTTGAACTAACATGTGTATCTTGTGCATTTATTGTCTGTCATTTTCTATGTTTTCAGTCTATTCCTTCAACTGATGCTGCTCCCGTAGAGACTGCAGTTGTAGTTCCATTTGAGCATCAGCCTGATGCACCAGGAACTGATGATCAAAGGACAGGTCAGTGGTTCACATGATTTTGAAGATCTTAATGGAAGTATTTATCTAAAATTACATGTTGATAGTTGATGAAAATGAGAACAATCTTCATTTAGAAAACAAATAAGTAAATCATCATCACTGAAAAGGACATTATTTCATTTGGATAATATAATCTTATCTTCCACTATGTCATGTTTACTCGACCCTATAAGATAGAGAACGCAACAGTATATTTGAAGGTATAGCTATTAGTTGTCAAGTTGTTATATGGCTCAAAACCCTTTCCAGCAGTGTCTTACCCCCCCCCCCCCCCCCCAAAAAAAAAAAAAAAAAAAAAAAACTGTAATAAGTAATGAATATTGAGCCTGTTGGAAATGGTGGTGAGTGAGATTTTCTTTCCCTTCGTCCTTGACTGTTATCTAAGTTTCTAGGAACTTGAGTATTTTTCCTGTTGCTTTTGCGTTTGAAGTTATACTATTTAGAAGTTACAAGGCATGCCTAAGAAAGCTAAGAGTGAATAAGAAAGCAGAAGTAAGCTTTATGTAGCATGTAGATTTGGCATATATACAGGAAAAATAGATAAGTACGCGCTATAATACCGTGCCAAAAGTCTGAGGTAGATACTAAGAGAATGCTATACTCCATATGAAGCATATTAGAGCAGTTATTAAGTTCTTGTTTACTGATGTAGAAATGCCTGTACATAGTGAAGTGTTGTAAGCAACTTGATGGTAGTAGCTGTTCCATGTGTTCTGGTTTTATTTGGATTATAATCACGTGAAACGAAATTCTTGTGTCAGTCAATTTAACAGGTTCTAAAATTGATTACTAGGTGATATGTCTTGCTTTATATGCTTATAGAAACTGAATACTTTTTGAGAGATGCAACTTTTCTATATCTTCAAATGAGTTTCATCTGGCATATGCATATGTTTAACAGGAGAAATTTCACTATTTCCTAAGAAGAGTGAATTGAAGATAGGTGAGTCTTCTGCCTTCTTTACATATGTCAAGTCAAGCTTGCCGAAAAGCAATGGCCAAAGCCCAACCTCTATCCATGGAAGTGTGCCTCAGCAATTGGGGATTGAAGAAAAGACTTCATTGGGAGGACATGAACACATTGATACTAACATACAAGTCACTGGAGATGTAGAAAGTCACTTGCAAGGTGATGGCTATCCAAAAAGCAACAATATTCCAAAGTCTTTATCTATTGAGAGGTCATGTACTCCCCCTTTATCACAGGAATTTCCACATCACAGGAACTCAAAAATGGAGGAATTCTCTCAGGTGCATATGCATCTCAAAAATGAGGCTCAGCATGGTGTTTCCAGTTTTCATGCACAAACTCCTTATCCCTATTATATTTCAGGAGTAATGAATCAAGTCATGATGCCATCAACTCAAATTTATCACGAGAGCCTGCAACATCTCCATAATCATGCTAATTCAGCTATGTTGCCTCAATACAATTATATGCCGCGATATCCTCATATGCATGGAATATCATCACATCCTTTCTACCCGATCGGCATGTGCTTTCAACCAGGTCAATTGCCAGCAGCACATCCGTGGCATTCATTTGGCAGTTCATCTTCTGCTGAAATCAAGGTGAGCAAAGTTGATCTAAGAGAGACAGCTTTGATGAAGTTTAGACAGAAGAGAAAGGAAAGATGTTTTGACAAGAAGATTAGGTATATTAACCGGAAGCAACTGGCAGAGCAGAGACCACGTTTGAGGGGACAGTTTGTAAGGAAGGCCAATGGTGTGAATGTAGATGTCAATGGGCAACCTTCTTCAGCAGGCAATGACGATGTTGAAGAAGAGGAAGAGGAGGAAGTACAAATAGAATATTTGGATTCTTCACACGAGGATGATCTGTGAACATGGAGGCGTATTCAGAATTTCGGTAAGATGGGTGCACAATTACGAAAAAATGAATGTTAAGTATAAACTTGATCGGTTTGACTTTTAGGTTCTTAATATGAACCATTAAATTTTAAAAATTATAGGTCAAAAATATATAATACTACTCGTTTTAAATTTTAATGCACACATTTAATTTAACTATATAAGAATTTTATCATGCTAAAATTTTTAGGAATATTTTATGTAACACGCTTGAAAATTTTCAAAAATTAAAGGAAAAAACAAAAGAAGAATTAGTTGAAAAGCCAAAAGTGTAACCGATAACCACTTGAAGAGGTGTTATTCAAAAAGACAAGATAGATATAAGATTTAAATTTTTGTCCTCACCTAGAGAGGTGCACCCAAGTATCATCGTATTATTATATGATACTTTGAACGTGGGTTCACACATCTATATTTAAATATTTTCTTAAAAATATAACACTATTATATATAATCTAGAGAGGGGAGCATGGGTTCACGTGAACCCATGGCACCCCCTTTAGATACGCCCCTGGACTCAGTTGATTGCAACTTTGTGATAGTTTTCTCTTGTATTATCAGAATTCCCTGGGACGGAGATGTACGCTCATGGATGAATGCAGAATGACGCCTTGTTCTACATGCACACAAATGGCACAAGCTTGCTTTCCGCTGCCAATCAACGGCATCTGTGGCCTACATGCACTATCGGGTGTGCAATGAGATTGAATGTTATTCCTGCTCCCTATCACTTTCAGTCCTGTGATTTAGAGCTTAAGTGGAAACTCTTGAGAGCACCCTGGACATGAGATCTTATGTGTGGCAGGTGCTATGGTTTTGCCATGTTATGTCCCTGGAAGTAAAAGTTCTTAGATCCATGTTGGAACGAGGGAAGCAGAGCACAATGCACTTTCACAGTGCAAAAAGTAACGACATCACTGACATTCTCTGAGGGAAGTTTCATGAAGTTTACCATATGAAATTAATGAGATGGCATGTAATAGACTGATCATATGGTAATCTTTTAGATATTTCTGAGACTTTGTTGTAATGATTAAGTTCTGTTTCATCTCATAATGCAATATGTATTCAGCAGTTGGCGTGACCAAATAAATGGTTAGTAACTATTTTGAATGCCCAAGGACAGGATTTAATACCCTATTTTAGCTAGTCATGAAATGCAAGCATTGGGATCACTCTCTTTGTTATATTTTGGCATCAAATGGTTTGGCTTGTGGAGCCACAAACCTCAGAGGGTTTTTGACCGGCAGGCGATCACAGAAATGACTGTTTCTTTGTCATTGTGGTGCTTCCCCAATTTGTTCATCATGCTTGCTTTGTCCATGGGATAAACGCTTCTCTCACACTGATCATGCAAAGTCCTCTTTCACAACCCTACCCTTTAGTGTATATTAATCATCACAGTTAAGATGGTTTTGTTTTTCAAATAAGATTAGCAGGAGAAATAAGATTGCAGTTTACTTATTATATATGCTAGAATGAAGTCAGCGCATGAAGGTAAAGGTGTTCCCTTACCTTAAATGATTCCTATATAAATAGTTGGTTCATTGTACGTTGAAGTATATTCCAAGCCATTTAAAAGGGCCTATCTTTTCCATCAGCAAGCAAAACAATAGAAAAGCCAAAAACATTGCTAAGGTTCTCATTGTTAATGATGTTATCTATTTTTTCACGTCTTTGGTAATGTCCCTTCTTTACACCAACCTCCCCCCACCCCCACCGCAGTCTTTCTTTTTAAATACAAAGTTAAGCCAACTAATACTTGATATGTTTTGGAGATCACAAGGACAAAACTAACAATGAGCCCAAACAAAACAAAACAGAAACAACTCTACTGCATCTGCAAAGAAATCTCTTTCTTAACTACTGTGAAGAATGAGATTGCTTCTGAAACAGAGGAGGAAACATCATTGCCTACTCCATTGCCTCAATAATACCAATATGAAAGACTATTCATCTGTTCCAATGCAGGGGACTGGCAAGATTATCAGAAGATCAATCTTTATCTTCCTGCAGAATTACCAATTTTACACTACAATAGCAGCAGTCCTCGCGTTCCCTTTTGCTGCCTCGGTTCTTCTTCTACAAGCATTCGTCCCCTCAACGTGTTTCCTTCGAGCATTCCATGATCACCTGCATTCTCTATTTGATGAAGCAGGATTACCATCCTCTTCAAAACTCTTCACCCTTTTGAATTCCAAGCTTTCTCAAACCTTTGCAATCTCTTTTCTTGCATTTCCTTTCACCCTTACCTCTCTTCTTTTCGCAAAGGCATCCGTGGTTGAAGCTCTCAGTGATCAGAAATCATCCAAGAAACCTGCATTTTCTTCTTTTTGCTCACTCTACAGTTCCCTTCTTCTCACTCAACTTTGCAACTCAATAGTCATCATCTCAGCAAATGCAACTTGTTTTACTCTCCTATTTTTCGCCTTCAATATCTTTAATTACGGATTTGACCTTTCATCTCCAAGATCCATTCTCTTTATTTCAGCAACAGGAGCAATAATTTGTTCGATCATTTTAGCCAGCACTTTGATCATCTGCAACTTGGCACTGGTATTATCAGGACTGGAGAACATAGGAGGGTATATGGCAATTCTCAAGGCTAGTTTTTTAATCAAAGGGAAAAATGCAACAGCATTATCCTTAGCCCTGATTTTCAACTTGGCCTTGGCTGCAGTTGAAGTTCTATACCAATACAGAATTGTCAAAGCTTATCATCATAAAAGAACAGGCTTTTCTGCTATTGTTTTGGAAGGAATGTTCATTGCTTATTTGTATGCCATTCTTCTGGTTCTTGATACCATTTCTAGCTGTCTTTTCTTCGAATGCTGTAAAACGAGTTGCCAGATGGATGAAGAAGGATGTTTTCCTTATCAAATTGAGATTGAAGACAGAGATCACCATGCAGTACTGTTGATAAAGAACTTAGAGGAGCTTTCTTGAATTTACTGAGTAATTCAACTGATTCTGTATCATGTATTATTCAGTTCTCATGTGAATTCGTCCAAATATAGGTTCCTACAGGAGTAAATATAGCTTCAAGAAGATCAACAAAGTGGCAAATTTCCTTCCAAATATTGGAAATTCAAACAGTAGATTATCAAGATTACAAGGTGTTCTTGAGTAACACGTGGACGTCCAAGTATGAAAAATAACAAGACTTCAAGATCAATGAATGAAGATATCATATTATTTTCCAAAATTTGATTCCAAGGAAGGTGGGAAACTAATCCTACAGCCTACATATTGTTACATTGCTATTGCTAAAAATACCTATTTCTATCCTCTTCTATGCTTTCTGTACAACTTTCCGTGTTGGATTCCCCTGACAAGGAACCCGTTTCTATGTTACAATGAAAAGAATCAACTAGAGATCTAAATACAGGGGTTAGTTGAGCTTTGTACAAACTATTCATGTCACACTTCCAATTTACATTTTGCATGGCATAATCTCCATCAGAGTGAACACGCCAACACTTGAGTAACTACATTTGCACTGACAACGACTCCATCGTGCATGTTCAACAAATGCATACCCAAATTTACATTCTTTAGATGCATTTCGCTGTTTAATCATGCAGCACACGCTCCAGGACGGACGGCAGTCATGATCACCCGTCAATAACAAAATCCAGGCGATCGATTATTGGACCAACGGGTTCCTTGCATCATCCAAGAGCTCAGACGACAGTGTGTTTTCTTGAGCTTCTCTCTGCAAAGCACTCCAAGAGCCCAGACAAGAATGTGTCCTTTTCAGTTTCCCTCTGCAAAGCACTTCTGCTATTTGCAGGTTCACGAGCTTTAATGTTCGACGTTCTTTCTTGAGCCCAGAGAAAGCCAAAGCCGATAGATCAATATTGGAGGCTTATGGTTTGACTTAAGACCAATGTCCTTAGTTAACCAACAGACAGAGGCCACATGACTCCAAAAATTCCCTGAAGCATGAATCATCCCCATTTACTTCTCATCCTTCTTTTTTAAGCTGCTTCTTTTCTGCATTCTCCATTTCGGCTTCCTTCTGAACTTTCTTCTTGTCTTGTTCAGCTTGCTTCAAGTTCTCCTCATGGGCTTTCCGGAATAACCTCACAAAATTTAAGAGGGTTGCAGTGACTGCAAAGTATGAAACAGATACCACACAACAAACAATTAGGAGTCAAACCTTCAAAAGCACTAGCACAGAAATGAGAATAACGATGCATAAATGAAGCATATATGGAATAAGATGCACCGGATTGAATAAAATTCAATGCCGACATAAATTCAGAATTTCTCTAGTAAACTCTTTGCATGTAACTTAAATACCAGGTGGTACAAACTAGTCAAATGCTGATTTGATTAATGTTAGCTCATTTTAACTAGAAAGGATAGTTTGAGTTCCATACACAGTATGCCCCGAATGGTTTGGCACACCCCTTGACAATGTAAACCTCTACTAGGAAACATCTCCACATATGCTAGATCTATCAAGTCTGATAACTTAGAAATCTTGTTGGCAGATCCATGTCTGGCATAGTCTTAATAGAAGCTAACATTATCTTCCTCTGAAACAGGCAGAGTATATTATGAAAAGGTTTCTATTTCCAAGACAATTAGCAGTCGCGTGCCTGTAATGCACCTACTATGTTTTCATATTTGGTAGTACTACTCTGAAGGACATCAAAGGCAACAATGTAAAGTTCACAACTCTAGGGGACCACTTTCATCAGCTCAATTTTGTTACCAGAAGGCCAATGAGGGGATAAAATATTTTGTACAAATGCTACCTTGTTCAAATGGACATTTGGCGGGATCCTCATTAAAATATAGTGCAAGTGCATCTGCATTTCTGCCCTGTGCATCAAGTACAACCATAAAACATATCATTGACACTATCGAAATTGATGCTGTAACATAATACAACAAAGAGGTAACTAAATGCAAAGGAAATTACCGCCACAGAATACAAATCCCGGAGAGATCCCACCTCTGCTTCAGATGCACCAATGAATTCCTTTAAGGTCTGGTTTACCGGACGTAGAAAATCAAACTTATAAGGACCAAAAGATGGCGCAGATTATACTAATTTCAAGTTAAGAAATGATTGCAACTTAATAGCCGCATGGTAATGAATCCTATCAACTCTTATGTTAAATGAATTACCGAATGAAGGAAAGAAAGTAGAAAATGATAAAAGGTAAAGATATACTACATGAGAAAGCCAAATAGTGCTAGTCCATCAAAATGCAGCTGCACGCTAAAAGACTATTCTATCAATCAATCAAGTAGGAGGAGAAAATGACAATCACAATTCTTTGTTATCTCCTATCCAAATGCAAACAGCAGTGCTTTACTTCTCCAGAATACTGTTACCCTCTTTTTTGGGAAGAGGGGAGATACGTCAGTGAAGACAGATAAGAAAAATTACTCACTAACAGCAACAACTTTCATCCTGCTGTCAAACCATTAGGGACTGATCGAGACATAAAGCTTCGTTTAATTTTATCAACTATCATAGGTGAATAATTGTAAAAACGATACACTTAAAGGGAGACCAAGGCGTTTGTGAAGAAAATGGACCATGGGCCTAACTCAACCAAAAGCTAGTTCATGAGGTGAGAATTGCTCAAGACCATATAATGAGACAAACAACTCATCCCTCATTACCAACTTTCACTTTGACCAATGAAAACTCTCACATATCACATAAGAGGTCGACTTGATTTGCTTAAAGTAATTCAAGTGCCAACTGTTTATTAAAGCTTGATCTGCTTTAAGGTTAAAAAATGGACCTTCTAAAGAGAGAGAGAGAGAGCGGGGGGGGCAAACATGAAAGGCTGTTCTTGGTAAAGGAAAATTTGCAACAGAAAAAAGACTTTTTGATCCAATTTTCAATTCTACAGGAAGAGGGAGAAAACTAGGAAGTCCAAAAATGCAGTATTTCAGATAAAACTGAGACATCATTTATGAAAGATTTACAAGCACCGTCTTACCTTGCAAAAGATTTCAGACACCAGGCCATCATTCGCGGATGACTCTAGTTCCTTCTTAACTTTTTCCAGCCCCTTGATGATTGCTTGCATTTCTTCTGCCAAAGACTTCAATTGAATCTGCAAGGATAAACTAATTTCTAATTAATCTGGATAAATTAAAGAAGTATCAGCAGAAAGAGATAGGTAGATAGATAACCTTTGATGCAGCTTCCATGCTTACAAGACTTTCATGGAAGTCTAAAAGATCTGGTGTCTTGGAAGCAAGAACCTGAGAAAAGAGAGATAATGTTAACATGACAACCTCACATAGTATAATCAGTTAATAATGCTTTTTTATCTCCTATGTTTTTCATCTTGGCAATGGAAGCATTGAGAAAAATGATGGATAAAGCAATAACAGGTGGTAACTTAGGTGGCGTCATCTCTCAAGATCAACTTTAGAAAGTGTGGGATCATCCTAGTGGGTGAAGTTGAGAACATCGGCAATTTATTACAAGTGTTTAATTGCTGGGTTTGGAGCTCTTCCCAGCAGCTACATCGGTTTGCCCTAGGTGTTCCAACAAGGACCAAGCGACACGGAATCCAGTGATGAAAAAAAAGTAGAAAAGAGGCACTCAGGATGGAAAACAAGGTATTTGTCAAAATGAGGAAATGCAGTACTAATGAAGAGCATACGATTAAGCATTTTCACATACTTTATGTCTTTGTTACAAGCACCAACCAGCATTACAGGTGAATTGGAATGACTTTAAGGGAACTTTTAGGTTCTCAGAAAATGACGCTAGGAGGTTTAACTTGATTCGTTGGGAGACTATAATGACGCAAAGAGTTCGTCCAGCCTTGGGGTGAAAAATGTCCGGGTTGTTAACAAGGCCTTGTTAGGGAAATGGCTGAAGTCGAGATAGAGAGAAGACTCTACAGATGGGGATGACAAAGGGAAAATATGGGTTTGTGAAAGGAGAATGGAGGACAAGATAAAACATACACTCCTCTTTGGCTGCGAGGAACATTTTGAAGGATTGGGGAAAAATTCAGTAATAGTCACTTACATGGCAGGGGAAGGGTTCAGGGTTAATTTTTGGGGGCACAAGTGGTGTGGAGATAATGCATTGAGATTCACAATGCCTAACAATTATAGCATTTCCAGCAAAAAAGAGACGACAGTCCAACAGGTTCAGAAGTTACACGAACGGGAGTCTCACTGGACTAAAGGACCGAAAGTTTAGAGGGAACCTTCCAAAATATGGTTGAGTTGTTCTATAAACAAATATAGCATGACAACTAGGATTCTGGGAGGTGGAAGGAGTGTAGTGGCCTTTTTATAGTGAAGTTTCATCCATAATAAACTCATGGACAGAAAAGAATCCGCAATTGTTAGCCAAAATACAGGGATTCTCAAAGGAATCCGAGGTTTTAGCAGCTGGACAAGAGCTTAGCGGAGAAGCTCGAGTTATTCAGCTATGGTGGATGAAAAGATAGAAGATGAAGAATAGAATTCCATCGGAAAGTGTACTTGTATATTCAATTGATGATTCAATCTGTAATGATACAATGCCTTATATAGAAATGAGAAAGAATCTTATCTTGCTAACTGCTTCTAACTAATCCAACAGCATAACTAACTACTCATAAGGCAAAACTAGCTAACTTGACCAGCTGATTCATTTATTGTGTAACAGCAATTTCACTTTATCAATTGAATTTCCTTTTCGTGCATCCATGAGATTCCAGTTTGTATAGAAGATTGAGGTATCTTGGTAGAGAATCATATTTTATTGTAGATTCTCTGCTTTTTGGTATGCCACGTGCATGCAAGAGTTTTCTCCCCCATCATAAAATTATTCTACCGTCTCAAAAAATAATTAATTAAACAGAGGGGAATCATGTGAACACAAGAACCTTTCTGGAAACAGCAAAGATGAAACGGACAGTACCTGGCAAAGATAATGCATGAGTGTCATCTTGTTGTTAGTAGCACGTGTATCAGCGAGCTTCAAAAGACTGTCCAACTTAAATCCAATGGCAGAACCTGGAGTAAAGAATTACATGGAATTTAATCTTGAAATTTTGTTGACCCAAACTTCAACATGAAATCAGGTCTTATGTTCCGTCGAACTAATTCAGCCACATAAATAAAGCATAATGTTCTTAGTGCAAGAAACAGTAGTAATTATAATCATACTCGTCTTTATACTCATAAAACACTGATTATATTTCCAAAATAAGAATTTACACTAAGCTTTCCAGATCCCAAAATGGTAAAATTGACTAACTTTGGAGCAAAACTATGAGTTAGCATCCTGAATATTAATTCATCTTTCCAAAAATTTGCAAAGGATATCAAATTAATGAGTAATGTGGCTTAACTTTCTTAGCTTGCACTCTGATCGTGAAACTAAATGGACTCCAATGGAGAAGAATGGATATAGAGGATTCATATTGACACCTCAACTAATTTTTGATTACCAAACAACATACTTAGGGTCAATGCTTATGCTACTTATTTAGGTAGAAAATGATATAAAAAATTGAAACCAAACTCCCCCTGAATTAATCAAAAAATTATTTCCCATTATAGCAACAAGCAATTATTGTTTTGAATTTTCCCCAAAACCAAAGAGCATTAAGTCCCAGTTGCAACATTAAAAAATAAATCCATTATTGTATTTAGAATAAAAGTTTCCCCATTACTTTATATTTGATAGTGTTGAAGGTTTTGAAAACCTACATGATGGGCATCAATGGTTGTAAAAAGAAAAGGGTTAAGTAATGCTCACTGAGACATTTTAAAAACAGGAATTCTTACCTCTGGCAGTTCCCTGATTTAACGTATTCCCAAGAAACAAAATTTTCTTCAATATCTCCTTCAATTTTAAAGAACTTCGGACCTGCTACATGCACATTGAGTTTTGTTAAAAATAAGATAAAAAGAAAGAACAAAGAAAAGATATGCAGAACCTAGCAAATTACCTCTTCGCATGCAGAGTTCACAGTGGTTAAGCTTTTCTTGAAGTCTGTCACCTGAAACGAAACTAAATTTAGATGACACAGAAATTACTTTAGTACAGAAGATCTCTAGATGCACACAAACCTGAGCCTTGAACTGAATCTTGAAAAGAAACACTCTTAATTTCGACTCTACTCGTGGCACCTTCATCAACTCCAAAAAGAACTGACAGTCAAAGGTAAAATCAGGAACACCGGAGAAGCATGGGATCTAAGCTAGAAGGTACTGTAAAATGAAAGCAAGTATCAGCTATTCCTCGAATCTTGAAATTGTAAGACCACCAATGGCAGGGAAAAGAAACAATTCTTACAAGAATTTCCCAAACGTGATAATGGAACAAGGGAGTACATCATAAATTGGACTTTGACCACTCTAATCATTCAATCATAAGAAGGTGTTAACATTGGTGAAGTCGTCATAATCATGAATATCTGTCACCTGCCATGGCCTCTCAACTCAGTTATCTCTAAAACATTGAGATTCAAATTAATTAATCTTTTTTCACCAGGGGAAGCCCACTACCGTTGTTAATGATTTTTTTAGAACTCAATAAGTTCATCATTTAGTCAGAACTACATATACTGCCTGAGCAATTAAAATTTGGTCAATGAGATCTCGTCAGTTTAGATTTCACAAACTTTATTATTTAATATTGTTAATTTTCATTGCTTTCTGTGCTGGTTAAAATATTCTCACTAGCCAAGGGAAAAGACCAACTTCCAATTATACTAAGGTGGCACAATGGTCAATGGATGTCAGTATATCAGAGGTGCAGGTTCTAAACTATGTCAAAGCAACTCCATTCTTCTTTCTTCTGTTCCCTCAAATTTGTGTAGGCCTCCTTTCTATTCTACCAGTTGCCAAAGTTGTTCAAATATTTTCTAGATCAAAGAACCCGTTTTCGGTCTTTTTTTGTTCTTTTTTTCCTTAGTTCTTTCTATTATTATTATTATCGAAATACCAATTCATGCAACATGCTCATTAGCTCTCTGCTTTCCACCTCCTCTTATATTCTCTGCACTCCCTATCAACATGACACACTCTTCTTTCCTCCCTCTCACTATGACACTCATAGACAATCTACTACTGTCACATATCCGAAAGCTTTTACAGAAGTTGGTAAAAACTTTTAAATGCGGCAGTAGGCTAGAGACCAGCAGCAGACGTTGAGAGGAAATAGCTAGGACCAAATAATGGTCGTTACGATGCACGGATGCATACTAGACTTAGACAGGATAGGGCCCTTAATTTTTCTATCAGAATATTAGAATTCATAAGGAGCTCTTGTTTCATTCATGTTATAAGCTTTGTATGACATCTGTTTCAAACTGAATTTGGTAAATGATTCTTTCATCAGACAGGTTGACACTCACAATGGAGATTTCAGCATCAAAATGGAGAAAACTCCTTTGTTTACTTCCAACAAAGTTTATTATGCTTTAGTTCATTAATGAAAAGTAATCTCAGAAAAATTGAAACTTCTGTCACCAGACCAAATAGGTAAAATATGTAACCATATTCAATCCCCTTAGTGGACACAGGAAAATTCTTACTTAAGCCTTGTTCGCCAACCTTTCTCCCAAAATCATGAATAAATAGAGGCTTAGTTTACGAAAGGTTTCTTTATACCAAATTCAGTTCCAAAATATATGGTTGAATGCTTCCTGAAACAATCCCAACTTCATAGAGAAACCATGACAACATATCATAGTAAAGAGAGATGAAAACTTTAAAACGATAGGCATTTATAAAATATGACATAAAACAAAGATCATCATCATGCAGTGATTAGATAGGAACTATAAAACTGATGGTCTAACCTGTTCACACTTTCCCAGAAGCTCCTTGTCACCAGTGTAACCCTGAGTAGTTGTATTAGTAAACAATCATTTAAAAGTAAGAATATATAATACTTTTCAGAGATATCAACTGAGAGAGGGAGGAGACTGAAAGGAGTAGAGGAGCAGAAAAGAACGAGAAATCAAAGTCAGGACGGATAAGATCTTCAGATCAGTAAACTTTACCTTAAGAAGATCCATCTCTTCTTTCGTAGGACAAAATTTTATCAGATTCTCCACCTGATCTGCATCTAAAATTGACTCATCCATTGCCAGTGCAGCTGCCTATGGCCATAACAGAACCATTGTCATTGATTTTACAAGAGAGGACTAGAGGACAAGCATGAATATTAATCAATTAGCTTGGCCCCAATCTAATACCAGTTGGGTATGCTATATGCATGCTTGATATGCATTTTTCTTTATTTAGGCCTGTTTCTTATTCGATAAAAGTTTGTCTTTTCTTGAAAATTAGGGGTTCTCTAAACCTCAACCTTCTACACCGAAATCATCAAGGGACAAAGCAAGAATATTCAAGAGAAAGGGAATTAGAGCCCAGTGTGTACAACCACGGAGGAAAGGAAGTTTCTAACTCTATTTTCTGTTCTCCTTTAACCCTGATTTCAGGTTGTACACATTTCTAGTACACCTTGACAAAGAAGGACACAATGTAGCCGCAATTTGCCACATTGTATATCAAAGGACCAAAATAGTTGAAAGAAAAAGTAGAAATATGAAGGAGAACTAATAGAAGAAAGGAAAGTCCTATCATCATCTTGCGTGGGGTCCTAGACCATTTGAACCACAATGAGAAGTCTAATTAACAACAAAGTAGATTCCACATTAACATATCAACCTCATTCCGAGGCTGAGGATTCCGACAGCCTGAGAAATTCTTCTTTTCTCTTTCCAATGAACAAATATAAGTTGGATTAAGAGCTAATACCCATCTATATCAATTATTCCCCCTACTTTACAGGTATTGCTGTATTCTTTTCAAGCTTAAAGGAAAAGAGGAAAAATAAATGAATGGTCTCTTATACTAGACTTGATAAGGATGGGTAGTTTGACTGGGCACCCCAAACACATTTAAAATATATCAGTTTTTCTTTCTGTATAACCCAAACATAGTCTGAATTATGTGAACCATGCTTACATGACCAGGTAGCTTTCCTTTTGTCACTAGTATTCTTTTTCCTCTAGAATTCTATGATGTGATCTGGAAGAAATGTTTAAACTAGTTGGATATTGGAAGAAGCAAATAATTGAGTTAGGTCACTGACAAGGGATCGGTCTTTCCCCTTTTACTATTAGCCATGAGCAGTTTAAAACTTGATACCTGCAGTGCAGTCTGTGACTTGTAAGTGAGCTGAAAGACGTGAAATTCAGAAAATTTGAAGATATAGACTCTCACTATCCTAAACAAAGATATAGAATCCCACTATCTTATTCAGTTAGATTGCATGACTTAACCCCCAACCCCCTCTGTGTGTGTGGGCATGCGCAACAAGACAGGGAGTTATTTTTCTGTGAAAACAAAGGAGACAGGCCTTCAAAAAAGAAAAATAAAGAAAATAGAAAATATTTAAGAGAAGCACTAAACTAACCATCATGTCTGGAAGTGGCATTTTCACCTTTGTGAGCATAATCTCTGTATTGTTTGCCCTTCTTAGGTCAACCTACCGAAGATACACAAAGAAAAGTAATTAGGAAAAGACGAATTCATGTGAGACAGAAATAAAACAAAGAAAAAGAGTTCCTCAAAATAACTAATGTCAAATTTTCATAGAAAGAAACTACAGTCAATCATCTAAGAAGGATCTGGCAAAGAAAAAAAAGAAATAATCATGACAGAACCAGGAGAGGCCGCAAGAATAAAGCAACAAAATAAATAGCAGTCCTTTTTTGTTAGATTCTTTGCAGATGGTTCCTAGAAGAAAGGCATTGAATAGTATTAATTACCAGTTGAACCTTGTCTGGCTTAGAATCAGCAGACTTCTTCTTTGCTCCAGATTTACCCGCACTACTTGCCTTGGGGGTGGCTGAGAAAAGAATCTCAATTTCTGACACATCAAACTCTGGTGCACTTGATTTGGAGCAAAAGTTATCAGTATTTCAATTGAGTTGAATATAAGCACTGTCAAACTAAAATAGCATGGAACATACACTTGAGGCCCTCCATGTCTCTGCAGTTCCTCCCATAGGCTTCCCTGTAGTGCCCTGGTTACCTTGCTCCAGTGCAATGGTTTTAAATTAGATCTTGACCGTGAAAGTGCTGGAGCTCTCCCAGCAGGAAGTCCTCTGCCGGCTGCCCCAGGTCCTTTAGCGCCAAATGGTGGTGGTGGGGGAGGTCCACCACCTGGTGCTCTTGGAGCTCCAGGAGGGGGAGGTGGACCAGGTGCACTACCTCCAGGAGGTGGTGGGGGAGGTGGACCCGGTGCTCTACCTCCTGGAGGTGGTGGAGGAGGTGGTGCTCCGCCGGGAGGAGGAGGAGGAGGAGGTGGTCCTCCACCACCAGGGGGAGGAGGAGGTGGTGGAGGACCACCACCAGGGGGAGGTGGAGGAGGTGGAGGGCCACCATAGGAGGGAGGTGGAGGAACTGGTGGACCACCATAAGGGGGTGGTGGAGGAGCTGGTGGGCCACCGTAAGGGGGAGGTGGAGGAACTGGTGGGCCACCGTAAGGGGGTGGTGGAGGAGCTGATGGGCCACCGTAAGGGGGAGGTGGTGGAGCTGGTGGGCCGCCATAGAATGGAGGTTGAGGAACTGGAAGGATGCCACAAGGTGGGGGAGGAGGAGCTGGAGGTGGTGGTGGAGCTCCTGGTAATGGAGGAGGAGGAGGCGGTGGAGCTGCTGATAATGGAGGAGATGGTAAAGGTGCAACATGCAAAGGAGGGGAGGAGGTGGTGGTGGTGCTCTAGATAAAGAAGATGGGGTGGAAAGAGAATGAGGACAAAGAATTGAAGGTGGAGTATTGTACGGAAGGGGTGGAGGAAGAGGAGGGGGAGGGGGAGGGACAGTTGGTGCTGAAACATTTCTTGAAGGAAGTAAGGGTGGAGGAGGTGGAGGTGGAGGCAGAATTAATATCGGAGAATTTCTTGAAACAGGTTGGTGTGGAGGTGGAGGTAGAGGTGGAGATAGAGGTTGAGTTGGGGTCGGATCATTTCTTGGTGGAGGGGGGGGGAGGGGGAGGTGGAGGCAGAAATTGCATTGGAGAATTTCTTGAAACAGGTGGGGGTGGGGGTGGAGGTGGAGGTGGAGGTGGAGGTGTAGATAGAGGTGGACTTGGTGGAGGCGAAGATTGTAGAGGTGCATTTCGTGAAGGAGTTGAGGTAGGTGGAACTGAATCATTCTGTGAAGGTGGTGAAGGAGGAGAAACCTGCACAGGAGGTGGGGGAGGTGAAGCTGAAGCACCAAGTAAAGAAGGTAGCTCAGGTGAAGAAGGAAGTGGTGGTGGTGGTGGTGGTGGTGGTGGTGGAGCACTCATTGTTAGCAAAGAAGAAACTCCAGGCACAATTGGAAATGGTGGAGGGGCACTGTAAATTGCAGGTATAGGGGGAGGGGGAGGAGGTGGTGGTGGTGGAGTGGATATTCTAAGACTTTCTAGCTTTGGTGCAGTGGGTGCATGTGGAGGTGGAGGTGGAGTTACTGCTACCAAGGAGGATGCTGCACAAGCCACATTTGGCGAAGAAGTGGGTGAGGGGGTTGGTGACAATACCCTACCAACTTTCAGTACAGTAGATAATGTGGGTGGTAAAGGTGGGGGAGGAGAGATACCCATATGAGCCATTCTCAAGCCATTTGATGATGGAGGGGAAGGCGGAGGTGGAGGCGGGGGTGGTGGTGAAAAGGATTTGACATTTTGACTATGAGAGCTACCTCTATGAGTCTTTCTCAAGCTGTTTGATGGTGGAGGTGGAGGTGGAGGTGGAGGTGGAGGTGGAGGTGGAGGTGGGGGTGGTGATAAGGATTTGACATTTTGATTACGTGATAGGATTTGAGAAGGCGGAGGTGGGGGTGGGGGAGGTGGGGGAGGGGAGGAGTGGTGGGTCAAAGAAGCAGTTATAATATGGTCTTCCTGTGAAGACTCAGGTGGCGTTGCAGAAGCTGGCGTGTTAGTACTTACTTCCTGAATAGGAGGCAATTCAAGTGATAAAGTACTTGGATATTGAAATGAAGGTAGGGGACTTGAAGGGGATGCCTGAAGGTCAAGTGCCTGACTCTCAACTGATTCTGATGAAGAGGTCATTGCAACAGGTGCGTCCTTGACTGTTGACATGTCTAATGATGCAGGACATGAAGAGCGTTTCTTTGGAATACGACCTGCTCCAGCTAGAATTTTAGCTTCTGAAGAAGCTCGAGGAGAGGGCGATTTTGATTTAAACCCAGATTGAGAATCCTTTGTAACAGCAAGCGCAGGTGGAGCACTCTTATACCTTGATGCTGGATATGCCACATGCATTGAATTAGCGTAAGAACCTTTATTAGAAGGGATCCACCGAGACACTGCACTTGGCTTTGCTAGTCGCGACAGAGTTCCCAGGGATTCTTTCTGTTTAGATTTATTTTTAGGTCCAATCCCATCCACAGCAAGTTTGGAGTTGGATGCTAGTTGTTTCTTTAGAGATGAAAGTGCCTTTTCATTCTTTCCCTTATTGATATCAGCTGTAAACTGTGAGCCCTGCCTCTCCTGTCTCAAGGGGCCTTCTACATCTTGCTTATTATATCCTTCTTGTGACATGACACTTTCCCCCGGTGTTTCTGCTTCTGAGTCTTTGTGACTAGAAACATCAGAAATAACAGCCTCGGAGTTTATCAAGTTGTCCTTATCCCCTAAACTATTTGTTTTTGATGCTTGTTGAGTAGAATCCATATTTTCTTCTAGTTTGCGATTACCTTCAACAAATGCACAGTCTTGAAAGGCATGATGCTCCAACTCTTCTTTCCATATTTCAATGTTGTCATCATCCTGCATACTGTCCTGAACTGAATGGGCATCAGATTCCCCTCTTCCATCCTGTCCATCAACAGCATTGCTGAATATCTCTTCCACCTCAAAGAACTCGTCCGGTGAAGCTCCTTCAGTCTCATTATCTTCCTCATCTGGTGCTTCAGTAGTGATAATAGGTAGAAGAGCATCAGCATCCGAAAAGAGTACCTGGTACAGTAATGAGCATTACTCAACTCCTGTAGTTCCTGTTAAAGGATAATGAAAAAAGAGCCAAGTTCAGAGGAATAAATACCAAACCTCTGCTTTGAACTCCCTGGAAAATTGGTCTTTTGCATCCCATGGGACATCAACTTCATCACGAGTTAACATCAAAACATTTGAGCGAATAAATGCCGTGTGAAACATAGCTCTGAATATCATTACTTCCCTAACTAAATCATCTTCCAAATGGATGCACTCAAGAACAACATCTCCTTGAACACGACAGTGGATATCTATTTTCACAAGTGCACACTCTTCCTGGGGAGGGTAAGTCAGCAGAATACATCAGATTTCAGCTAATTACCTGTAAGTCTCAAACATTTGAAGCTTAGCATTACCTGTCGGTAGAGGTGACCATGTTGTTTTGTCTTTGAAGTTGAAAAGAGGAGTTTAGAACTCCTATTGGACGTCGGTGAAGCAGGGTCCAAACCATAGGCACGAACCATCAGTCGGCAGCCCCTCCCACCATCAAATTGAGGAAGGACCCTGAGTATAATACAATCTAAAGCAAAAGGTATATCTGATGGCAGCCAATCTAAGCCAATATTTCTTCTGGTGATATAGTGAAGATATCTAAGCTGAGATGGCTGTGGATTCAGAGGTGATAAAACATAAAGAAGTTCCCTAGGAGCTTGCCTGTATACCATGTCAAGAGTCTTCTGCTCACCGGTGTACTGTTCTCTGTACAAAAGAAGACCAGCAAGCATGAAAGCAAGTACAGGCCACCCTCCCCTCTCACAGTGCATCAACAGCACATTTTGTTGGCCCTCGATTGAAAGCCAGCTCTCACTGGATCGCAAGAAGTGCTTGATCATCTCCAGTGGCAATACAGGACACCCCTCATATTTCCGAGGATAATCCATGACAGTCATATCATACTGCGTTAATATATCTGATATTTGGCTCCTGTGATCTCCTTCTTTGAAATTAAAAACCATGAAAGAAGCATCTGGATAATGATCCTGCAGCTGAGCTACAATACCTCCCATGTATGTCTTGTACTCATATTCGTCCAATGCGTCCGTTGAGAAGCAACAATCAAACACTGCAATGTGTGAATCAAAACGAAAAGCAGAAAAGCATCAATAGTCATAAAACCAACCACACAAATTATTGGTCCGAGTTACATCCACCATTAAGTTGATAAAGATAGTAAGCTCTACAGATATCACTCAAAATTGTAAAAGGAAGTTCACCTTCCAAGCCACAGAGCACAATAGCTCGGCAACAACAACAAAATATCACAAGCGGGGTCTAAGAAGGGTAGAGCATATGCAAACCTCACCCCTATTTTGGGATGTAAAGAGGTTGTTTCCCATAGACCCTCGGCTTAAAGAAAAGCATATCAAAGCAGATTGAAAAAAGAAATAACAGAAGTAAAGAAATCATGGCCACAAAGAATTCTGAAAAAAATACAGTAACTACAACTGAGCACAATGGCTAGGCAAACTACCAAAATGATGGAGCATCAGATTTTCAGTATTCTTTTAAAAACTATATATTCATTTTCAGCTCATTAAGCAATTTGTGATATTCTCATTGTTAAACTCAACCACAAACATTTCGAAATGTAGCTAACTATGATATGAATATGATCATATAAGCATTTGTTTTTAAAACAGCTGGAAATTTTTTTCCCGGGAAAGTTCCCTGTTTCTGTAAAAATGAACTTTTTCAACCAAAATCGAAAAAATTATTGCAAAAATGTAGGTCATCGAACACCTTCTCATATGAACAAAAAAAAAACAGAGAAATATCAAAAAAACAACAGGATTTGGGGAGAAAAAACATACCATAGACCCGTTCAGAGATCTCTAGAAGCCGATCCGGCGGCTTCCGATAGAAGAATCGTCTGAACAGCGCCATCTAATGGCGCCGTTTCTCTATCAATCGCATAAAAAAAAAACTCTTGGGTTTCCTTTAACTTTCCGAATGCACACCAATTGATCGCTAAAATGTCTCAATGGATCCTCAAAAAATACGACATTTGGAATAACAGGGTCGATGATCAATGGGGAGCTGGGTTTTTTGTTAAAATAAAAGCAGCTCAGTTTAAATTGAAAGAAATGAGGAAGAAAATTGTTGTATTAAGAAAGATTTAGAGTAAGGGAAAGTGACAGTAAATTGAATGAAAAATTGAAAGAATTTAGGGATTAAGAAAATGCAATGAAAATGATGATCATTGCCATTGATGATGAAAGTCGTAAGAGAAACATGAACCGGATTCGGGAAACTGACCCGAACCTGTTACGGTCGTTGTTCGTTACATTCGACGATCTAAGGTATATTATGTACACGTGGCGTATGCCCACATCCCTGACACAAAGAGAATGTCAGAAAGGAAATCTTAGTTTTTTGTTTTTTACAGACAAAAGACCGACATCTTTATAAATCAAAAAAGTCATTATTTGAACCAGAAATAGTATTTTGTCCTATTAGGAGAATTTCCTTTCCTTCTACTCCATTATTTTCTCTTGTTTAATTTAATTTAAAATATTTATTAACCAGAAAATAAAATGTACCTCATTCAGGCAGGGATGTACATCGGTATTAACAATTTTGATTTTTGAAAATATTATATCATCATTTAATATGGTTAGACATTTTTAGTTTGGTATCCATATTTTGTGGTATGAACTTACATTATTAATTATATAGTAAAGAATTATGACTCAATTTTTCAACAAAATCTCAATTATATCATATTATTAACATTTTAAATATGTAGAAATATTCGAAAGAAAGTACATATAATTCCCTTCCGTTAACAATTACATAAAAGAACATTTTAATAAAGTAATCAAAGGTTTCTATTGTCTAAATAAATACTCCATTCGTTCATATTTACTTGTCCACTATACTATTTTGAGATGTTTAACTATACTTGTCCAATTTATAAAATCAATGAATAATTTATCATGTTATGCCTATTTTACCATTGATATTAAATCCTATTTATTTTTCAATGTGTAGATGACTTATAAATATTAAATCATTTCTATTATTTATTGTTTCTTAATCCATGTGTCAAATTAGTAGTGAACAACTATTGTTATATAGAGGAAATAGTTTATACTAATATTAATTTATAAATTTGTTAGTGTTGTAATAATATTTACCGAGTTGTACATGTAATTATATATTTTCGGTACTTGGTATTTTAGTTTATTTAGATATGAAATGTAACCAGTTTTGTTTTGCGAAAACAAAATGATTCATATTCGTCTATACTTTTAATCCTCTATACTTTTCGGTCAAAGGATATGATGTGCGATGATTGAAACTAATTGGAGGATATTTTGTAGTTTATAAAGTTGAAAAATTCACACACCTTGACACGTGATAGCACGTTTATTTTTCTAAAAATAAAATTAAGTAGAATATATGATTGACATTTGATTGCAGATTTTTCTAAAAATAAAATTAAGTAGAATACACGTTGTATTCGATATTCAATATTTTTTTCATTCTGCATTTTTCAAGAAATTAAAATTAGTTCATTTAGCTTAAATGGCGAGGACAAGGCCGTTAAGGGACTAGCTCACTTAATTTATTTTATGTTTTGCGCAGAGGTGGAGGATTCAAACGCCGTCAACAACATAGAACTCTATTATCATTTCACTGATGTAATAAACGTTATTATTTCTATATACAAAGTATAAAGTGAAAAAATAATAATAGGTTAATAAAGTTACGAGCCCACAAAATATTAACCATGTTTTTTTTAAAGAATTTATTTCCTCACAATTTCTCAGGGTTTGGAATTTGGATTAGTTCCTCTAGGATATATAGAAGTGAACATTATTATGTTATACTGGCAATCCAAATTACAGAACTTTAGTGAACTCAACAAACGGATCTAGCAAATGACATGACAATTATTCTTTGTCTTTAAAAATGAGGGGAAGAAGAAGAATATGTTTGTTCTTTAAGAAGAGGACGAATTTTGTCAACTTCTAAAAGTCTATAGCCTAAGTAATAGGTGCAAAGATACATGTTCAGAAAAAGAGGGGTTTATTTGGTCGCAAACGACTTTCTTTTTGGGGAAAATTCGCGATTAAGCAAACTTATACAACTTAATTACTCATCATAACTATAGTTTGCTATAATTACCACTCGCAACTAACATTATACATTAATTACGTAGGCTGGCTTCGAGTTTGTATAATTAGTCACGTTTGTATATGTATAATTCTCCAGAATATACAAATACATATGTATAATATACAATTATCTAACCGATATACATATACAATTCACCTCTCTCCCACTCTCTCACTCGCCTCTCTCCTCCCTCTCCCAATCTCACTTGCCATATATACAAATGCATATGTATAATATACATATACAATTCACCTCTCTCCCACTCTCTGCCCTCTCTCGCTCGCCTCTCTCCTTCCTCTCCCAATCTCGCTTGCCTCTCTCCTCCCTCTCCCAATATCACTCGCCTCTCTCCTCCTTCTCCCAATCTCGCTTGCCATATATATAATATACAATTATCTAACCGATATACATATACAATTCACCTCTCTCCCACTCTTTTCCCTCTCTCTCCCAGTCTCACTTGCCTCTCTCCTCCCTATGACATGTAGCTGTGAATTGTAATTATTAAACTATAGTTATGGAGAGTAATTAGGTTATTTTTGAGTGTCTATAGGTGAAAGTTCCTCTTCTTTTTGCCCAATTTGGGCCAATGACTATGGACGCAACCTTGTCGAAGTTAAAATAAAGCCCACTACTGTTGTGTAAGAGTACTCCACCAAAAAATGTGTAAACTAAAATTGAATTATTAATCTTCAGTCGGTGATATTGATAACGCAATAACACAATACTAATTGATTACTTTTCATTTTACACGATACTCAAGAAATCATAAATAAAATGATCAATTTAACTAATTTAATCTTTATCCATATGGATGGATATCAAAATAATTTATGATGGCATAAAGCATACAAAAGGAAGTGGGTGAGAGCAAAAGTATTTAATGAACTCTTTGATAAAATAAATTCTAGGAACTTTAATTTTATTTAAGCTTCCAAAGAGAAATTATGGAAACATTAAACATGATGATGATATTAATTATTGGGGTAAAATGGAAAAAAATTAATTAATTTTATCTTGATTTAGTAAGTAATCAAGTAATTATTTGAGATAAATATTTTTAGAGAGGTGATTAATTAATATGGAACGGAGGAAGTAATTACTGTGCAATCACAGATCATAATTAAGTTTACTTGGTGTGCACGAATAGTTGGCTTACTAATAGTGGGAAAAATATTTTTTTTTGCATAAATTAGATCCTTCGAAACAAGTCGAATACTACAAATAATCATTCAAAGGGGATTGTAGTCCAAAATTGACGAACAAAATTAGATAGAGAGAGATTTACTTATTAAATCTCTTGTATTTTTTTACGTACAAACAAAATAATGCATGCCTTTCTTCAGCGTTCACACGTGATGTTGAACGCCTGCCACGAAAGGTCGTCTTCAAGTGCCTTTAGTTAATTTACGAGTTTAATTTGTTGTGATTTTTAAAATAAATAAATAAATTGAAGTGCAACTTTCATATATAGCAAATACAAAATTCATATTTGTATGTTATAGCAAAGTTTGCATAATTGCGCTCCATAGCAAACATATATATGTATAATTCACTATACATATACAAAAAAAACAGTTGTATAATTCGCTATACATATACAAAGAAGACAATTGTATAATTCGCTATACATATACAAAAGAAAGCAATTATACAAAAGATCAATTGTATAATATGTGTATGTATAAAACAAGAAAGAGAGAAAGGCAAAAGAAAATTCAGCAGGAAAATATTTGTATTGTATAATTATAAGTGTATAGGATGAAGATATGTATTTGCATGTGTATATACAATTTTCTCTCGCTTTATACAAACAGAAGTGCAATTTATACATTTCGTTTCTGTTTGTATAAGCGAGAGAGGCGAGCGAGATTTGGGAGAGTGACGAGCGAGATCTGGGAGAGGGGAGAGAGGGGAACGAAAATATATGTATATTATACAATTTCCTCTTGCTTTATACAAACACAAACACATTTTATACATTTGTGTTTGTATAAAAGCGAGAGAGGCAAGCGAGACTGCCACCAAACAAGAGTGGCGAGCGAGATTCCACCAGGGAGAGTGGCGAAAATAGCAATAGTTTGTTATAGGGTATAATTAAATCAAAGTATATTTATAGCATTTAATTTGAATTAATAGTTTGCTATTATATACAATTTTCCCTAAATTGAATCTTGTGATGTTTAAAGATGTGTATTGTATTAACATTTTCTTTCGGTTGTACTACTATGTCAGGTAGGATATTGAGTGTAATTAAGAAATTAATGTGTTTGGATCTATTTTTTACTTTTGATTTATTTTTATTTTGTCTTTAAAAATAAGTACTTAAATTTTTGTTTTTATTTTTATCCAAATACAACAAAAAAGTTTAAAAGTTATTTTGTCTTAAAACACCTAAAATAAGTCAATTCAAATGTAGAAAAGGAAAAAAAAAATGAAACGAAGGATACTATGTATATTTGGACTCATCATTGAAGAGAATATTTGAAAATCTTCAACTAACCCACCAATAATATATATCTTCTTCTTTTAATTTTAATTATATATTAAATAATATAATATAATATCTAGAGGCATGTTCTTCTTCTATTTATTGGTTTGCTATGCATAACAAACCCTGGCTCAACTAATTAAAGTTACGAACTCATAGGAGAAGAAAGATGAGTATACATGCTGAAGTCCCAAATTAAGAGTACAACCTAATGATCACTGATTCACTGTAATTGGAAAATCTTGAAAGACCACCTTATTATATTTATAATTAATTATAGTATTAAATTTATATGATTTGATATAAATACTGCGGATAAATATTTATCGAGTATCAACGTTAGGAGCAAAGAGGTAAAAAATGGTCAATATTGAGTTCTAGAACTAGTAATAAAAAAAAACACACCAATAAAAAGAGTTCTCTTACTACTAGCCATGTAAATTAAGGTCAAGTTGGGCGGCTTGTTTAGCCAATTTGCCCCCACACGCTTGACACTACCAAACTTGTCTAAAAGAACATTATTATTCCAATTATGACATTATATTATATTATATTGGAACTAAACAAACAAGCTTTTGATTTTTTAATAACACATAAGAGTCAATTTAGTCAAAATTAAACTACTAATGGGCCATAACTAATTTTTAAAATAATTTACTATTATACGTGCATGTGTTCCAATTTTGTTTCGAGTCCATCTGCATTTTCCTATGATTATTCCTCACATTTGATACTGTTCCTAAATTAAAGTACCAACCCCCTTCTTCTTTTGCATTGATAATCCTCACAGTAAACACAAAGAATTAAGAAGTAAATTATCTAGTGGAGGAAAACAAGATTGTAATTAAGTGACACACTAATTATCATGTCTGAAGTGGAATCTCATGTTCTTCTTCCCATTGTATTACTCAATTTCTTCCTTCTCATAACAGGTATGTCATATTTGATAGCTTTAATTTGATCAAGTTTAGTATTAGAGTCTCATTTTGTACATAATTAAAAAGAATCAATTTTTTAAACAACATTTATTGCAGCAAGACTAATGTTTTTTTAACTTAGCAAAATCATAGGACCAGTCTTGTTTGTGTTACTCCAACACCAAGCATTAAATGTTGTTCTGTTTTGTTTTTGGAGAATTGACTTGTATTTATTGTAGCGTGATTAGTTTATGCAAAATATTATATAGGTAGGCTTGTTTGTGGAGACTCAATTGAGACAGACAAGCAGATGCTGCTGAACTTGAAGTCATTTCTTAAGGAACAAAATCCTGTTGACAAAGGATTCAAATATAACCATTGGAATCCTACAGATTTGTCACCATGTAGATGGCCTGGAATATCATGCAGTAACTCCATCAATCGTGTCACTGGAATCGATCTCTCGGAAAGTAATCTGGCTGGGAAATTGTTTAATAACTTCTCAGCCATGACAGAATTGAACTCTCTTGACCTGTCCAAGAACACATTTTCAGAGTCCATTCCATCAGACTTAGGCTGGTGTAGAAATCTGAAGTTCTTGAACTTGTCACACAATATCATTGTTGGTGAGCTTAACTTGACAGGCCTGAACAAGCTGGAAGTTCTTGATTTGACGATGAACAGGATCCACGGGCTAATGATCCCTGAGATTTGTGACAACTTAGCTGTTGCAAATATTTCTAACAACAATTTCATTAGTGGGAGTGGATTTGAATTTTCTCACTGCAAGAAACTGAAGTATCTTGATCTGAGCTACAATTATTTGACAGGGAATCTGTCGTTCGGGCTTGATATGCTGAATATGTTTTCAGCATCTCATAACAACTTAAGTGGCTCTCTGCCTTCCTGGATTTTCACTCAAAACTGCTCTTTGCAAGGTTTGGACTTATCAGAAAATATGTTCTTTGGTGAATTGCCTACGTCTATCACGAATTGTAAACGATTAGTAGAGTTGAATTTGTGGGGAAATAGCTTTTCAGGGTCAATCCCTAGAGAGATTGGATCAGTACAGAGTCTTAAAGAACTTTGCTTGGGAAGTAACAACTTTTCAAGTGATATTCCAGACACTCTATCAGGTCTAAACAAATTGGTATTTCTGGACCTAAGTAGAAACAACTTTGGAGGAGAAATACAAGAAATTTTCGGGCAATTGACACAGGTAAGATTTCTCGTGCTGCATGGAAACTCATATATTGGAGGCATAGTGTCATCAGGAATTCCAAACTTGGTGAACCTTTCACGGTTGGACTTGAGTGATAACCACTTCTCTGGTCCATTACCAGTTGAAATTTCTGAGATGAAAGGTTTGGAGTTTTTGATTCTTGCCCACAATCAGTTTAGTGGCAATATACCTTTAGAATATGGAGATCTTACTGCACTTCAGGCTGTTGATCTTTCCTCTAATAGGATCAATGGTTCAATACCACCAAGTTTCGGGAAGCTAAGGTCACTATTGTGGTTGATGCTTGCAAACAATTCGTTGAGAGGTGAAATCCCATCAGAGTTGGGGAACTGCAGCAGCTTGTTATGGTTGAATCTCGCGAATAATCAACTTACTGGTCCAATTCCTCCTCAATTAGCAAGTATTGGTGCAGATCCACTGCCTACTTTTTTGTTGAATAGGGGAAAGGAGAAGCTCACTGCTAGCCCAGGGGATTGTTTTGCCATGAGGAGGTGGATACCAGCTGACTACCCTCCATTTAGCTTTATATATCCTCTATTGACAGGGAAGAGTTGTAGAATCCTGGGGGATAAGTTGTTTATGGGAGATGGTTTAATGCCAGTCTGTGAACCTGGTAGTAATGTCCGAAAGAATCAGGTACCGGGCTATATTCAACTTAGTGATAACAAATTGTCTGGTGAGATCCCTCCTGAGATTGGCAACATGAAGAAAATGAGTATGATGCATTTGGGTGCAAATGAATTTTCTGGCAGGCTCCCTTCAGAGATTGAACAAGTGCACCTAGTAGTCCTTAATGTTTCACAGAATAAATTTTCTGGTGAAATCCCAAAGCAGATTGGCCATCTTAAGTGCTTGCTAAACCTTGACCTTTCATTTAACAATTTTTCTGGTCCATTCCCAGTTAGCTTTAGTAACTTGCATGATTTGAGCAAGTTCAACATCTCTTACAACCCATACATCTATGGAGCTGTACCAGAAATCGGGCAACTGCTTACATTTGATAAGTCATCATTTCTTGGTAATCCATTGTTGCGTCTTCCATCCTTCATGCATAACTCTAACAACAACACAGAACGAAACAAGAATGACAATCACAAAAAGCACAAAAAGGTGGGTGCACTTTTGGTAATTGTGGTTCTGGTACTAGCTTTCCTAGTCTGTGGAGTCATGTCACTGCTTGTCTGCCTCCTTATCAAAGTGCCAAGGGGTTCCCCAGGAATCTTACTGGAGGATACAGAGGGCAGACATGATTCTCCATCAAGTACTAATGCATCCTCCTCACGGTTGTGTGCATCCTCATCACGGGGTTCTGATGATGTTAAGGTTATCCGTTTGGACAGAACAAGCTTCACACATTCTGATATACTGAAGGCCACATGGAACTTCTCGAATGATAGAATTATCGGGAGGGGAGGATTTGGGATAGTCTATCGTGGAGTCTTGCCTGATGGAAGGGAAGTAGCAGTGAAGAAGCTACAGAGGGAGGGAATCGAAGGAGAAAGAGAGTTCAGAGCTGAAATGGAGGGGCTCAGTGGGAATGGCTCCGGTTGGCCTCATCCCAACCTTGTAACTCTTTATGGGTGGTGCCTTGATGGATCAGAGAAACTTCTAGTCTATGAGTACATGGAAGGTGGTACCTTAGAGGACTTCATTACAGATAGAACAAGGTTTACATGGAAGAGCAGAATTCAAGCAGCAATCGATGTAGCACGTGCTTTAGTCTACTTGCACCATGATTGCTATCCTTGCATTGTCCACAGAGATGTCAAAGCTAGCAACGTGCTTCTTGACAAGGACGGAAGAGCAAAAGTCACCGACTTTGGCCTTTCTAGGGTCATGATTTCTGAACATACTCATGTTAGCACAATGGTGGCAGGGACTATTGGTTATGTTGCACCAGAATATGGGCAGATAATGCAGGCCACTACAAAAGGTGATGTCTACAGCTATGGGGTGCTAGCAATGGAGCTAGCAACTGGGAGACATGCTATAGATGGGGGCGAAGAATGTCTAGTTGAATGGGCGACAAGGGTCATGGGAGACGGAAGGAAAGGGTTCACCAGAGCCATTATACCAGTTGCTCTATTGGTACCTGGCCTAGTAGAGGGAGCAGAGGAAATGTATGAGTTGCTTAGGATTGGGATAAGGTGCACAGCTGAGACGCCTCATGACCGGCCTAACATGAAGCAGGTATTAGATATGTTGATTAGTATTCCTAGCAGCCAAAAGGGATCCAGCCGTAGCTTTGGATCAAGTCGTAGCATTTCTCCATTATTATGATAGACTTTCTTGGAACCCAAGAGATAAAAACGTCAATAGTTTCTTTACAAGATGTGTAACATACCTAGCAGATTCTTTTTGTAAAACAGTTTTTCTTTTTTCACATTTGCTAGTCTAGGAAAATGTAAGTCAATTTTGTTTGTTTGGATCACAAAATGTTCTCAAGGATATCAATTTTTGCTATGAAATTGAAGCACTCAAATATTTGACCCACCTACAAAGTTACACTACAGACTACAGCAGGTGGCAAGATTGTTCCCCTTATCAGGTACATTATTTGTCTGGTGCAATTCAAAGTCTCTATTTCAAACAAGATTCCTCTACCAGGGACTGTGCAATAGCAACTACAAATAGGAGTGTCTCCAAATTTCAACTTCTGGACCACATCTGATGGAAAATTTTAGTATACTTCCACTACATCAACACACCACCAATTGTCAACGCCACAATACTCATTTTCATATCAGTCTAGCTTCATCATCAGTGGGAATAATGTGGATATGCACTCAAGCATCATACTGATTTCAAGTTAAGGCTCAAAATTTTAAGTCACTCTCTGATGTATAAACACTGCTAATAGAAGAGTACAAATTCTTGTCTATCTGCTTAACAAAAAGAAACTACAGATAACGTTTAGGGAAACTCTTAATGGTGTGATACCTTTTAAGAAAAACATCGCGAGGTTGGATGAAAACTACCAGTATCCTACCATGTTAAGAATGTCTTTGGGCTAAACGTAACATTAATCTAGAGGTCACCTATGATCATTACCAATTTGCTTCATTTTTTAAGTATGTTTTAGGCATTTATTTAACAAGATCATTATCTGAAAGCTGCTCCACATTCTTTCAAAGTATAATGGCTCTGTTGAAAAGTAGTAACTTCATTACATATGTGTACAGTATAAAACAACAAAATACAATTGACCTCCTATAGGCTAAACTTGAGATCTTATCTCATCCTATAAAGATCCTCTGACCCACAGATAGGAGACAAATCTGCTATAGAAGAAAGATAAACACGCTGGCACAACAATAAGCCTGGTTTCTGCAACATCATTCTCAAATTTAGTTTATAACACACAAGTGGTGTCTAGAGAGAATGAGTAAACACACATCTTACCCCTACCTAGTGTAAGATAGAGAGGTTGTTCCTGACAGATGAAAAAGGTAAAAGTTTTGGTGAAAAATATTGTTGAAAGGAAAGGTACCGACTACTAGGGCCGACTCAACAAGATCGGGGGCCTAAAGCCAAACCTTAAAGAGAGACCCTAATATTTCTAGAAGTATTTTGTTTCTTTAATCTCTTTAATAATTTTATTCTTGACTTCACTTGCTAATAAGTTAAATAATTCACTTTGTGTATTATGTCCAAGATAATGACTATGAATTTCGTCATGCTTATTCTTCAAACTAGTTAACATGTTTGCGCTTCGCGCGATCATAACAAATATTTTTAAGACAATTTCTTTTATAAATTAGCACATACTAAAAAGAAGAAATATGATCAATACTTTGGTAAAAGCTTTAAAATGTTTATGATAATTGTTTCAATTTATAAGATACTATTTTCGTATTATTTTGTTGGGGTGAAAAGAATATGTTTAATATTTTGAAACAAAAAATGCTAACTTAATTTTCTACTTAATTTTTTATTTGTCGTGGATCATCAAATGAAACGTAAATAATCTTTCCTCCTCGTTTTTTAAAAGTATGAATGCTTATTTTATATAAGGAACTACTGAACTTAGACCCTTTTAGATATAATTCTTCAATATGATTTATTTAACAAAAAATATACTTGTTAGGTACGTAATCTTTTTTCTTTATTTAAAAAAAAATTGTGCAAGTTAAAATATGAAAAATAACAAAAAGCATGTCAATAGTAATACAAAGGAAAGAACGACTAACTATTTTCTAATCAAATAAAATATAAATATAAAAAATCGCAATAATAAAATTGGAAAGCAATCAATATTAATATTTCAACAAACAACTCGATACAAAATATATCGTCATTTTTATTTGTTTTAATTATCAAAGAATAATTATACAAATAATAAATAGTGAATAATTTAACTTTTGAGGAGTTACAAAACTCACTAAATATATAATTATTTAGAGAAAATCACAATTTAAATAATGACAAAAAAAGCAAAGAATGGGAGAAAAAGAATAAGTAGGACTTTTAGTATATAAGAGTTCCTGCTATCGTTTGTTTTTATATCATATCGAAATTATTTATAATTTTTTTCGTCTTCACACAAATAATAAAAAAAGTTTATCTTTATTTACTCAATATATTTCACTAAAATAATACTTCAATTCATTTTAGTGTGTATTTTGTATGTTTTGTTGAGGTCATTTATTTAATTACTAAAAAGTTAGAAAATAGAAAAATATATTTCATTATTTTAATACAAACTTTAAAAACCTCGAGTTTTAATAAATAATACTTACTCCCTCTATTTCAAAATAAGTGAATTGTTGAGCCCTTTTTCATAGTTCAAAATAAGTGAATTGTTCCAAGTTTAAGAGAGATGTTGAAAAATTCTTCCATTTTTGCCCTCATTTACAATGTTAAATAATTATAAAAGAAATGACTTTTTAAATACAGAATGTGTACATAACGTCATCAGGAAAATAAATTATTTATTTTAAAGTTATTTAGAGTGCTCATTTATGAAATAGATAAATGACTTAATTTTGAGTAATTTTAATAGATGATGTAAATGAAAGAAAAATGGAAAGAAGTCTTAAAAAAAGAGAAAAAGAATTAAGTAAAAGGAAATTGAGGAGACATGTTATTTTAGCAAAAATTATAAATAGATAAAAAAAAATTATAAGTCATGAGATGGATCAACCCTTTAATAAAAAGAACAACGCAACATAGTAGTATTTTCCTATTAATTTTAAACAAAATTAGAGTATGTCTTGTTACCAAAAGCTTACAACTACAAATAAAGAAAAAACATATGCTCCCATGAAAATGTTCTACGTGTAAATCTTGAATAGCTGATGTGCAAATGATAGACTAAAATATAAATCTATTATATGTTGGGAAAACTAAATGTAGAGGTAATGAAAAGAATAGTAGAAAGGAGTTGAGGAGATATGTCATTATTTAAGTAGAAAAAGTGAATAAACGGAGGTTTTTGTAATTTATGAGATATAGTTAGTTGTAATAAATATTATATATATTTTTTAGTTATCAAACAAATTAATTAATGAAGAGAGTAAACTCATTTTTTGAGTTTCATAATCAACTTAAACAAATTTCAATTTTCTCTAAAACTTAAGAAAATATGTTCATTGTAATTAGATATTGGCAGAACAAACTTGATTCATTCTGAAAAATTTCATTAAATTAGAAGAATTAAATGTTTTGTGAAATTTGAATCCAACAATAATATATATCGACTAATTTTACACAAGTGTTAACAAATAAGAAACAAAAACTTAATGGAGGGGAACTCATCTCCTTTTTAGTCAATTCAAAATCCACAAACGAAAAAAAATGTGTTATATCATCTAAATTAGAGTGAAAAAAAGCGGATAAAGCTAAACAAAAGATGATAGAATCTTGATTGAGAAATTATGTCATATTAACATGTTATATACATAATATATATATATATATATCGATATAAAATACTCCCTCCGTCCACAATTAATTGTCATGGTTTCCTTTTTTAGAGTCAAACAATAAGAACTTTGACCAACATTTTACGATGTATATTTTCATCATATTGATATGCAAAAAATTGCAACTTATAGTACTTTTCGTATAGCTTTTGAATATCTATTTTTTTTTTAAAAAATATCGAATTAACGTAATCTAATTTAACTTTAAAAATTAGTCAAATTGACTTTCGAAAAGCGCAACATGACAAATAAAAGTGGACAGAGGGAGTATGAATTGTAGATGCAAAAGACAAAAGTTTATATAATGAAAATATCAAAAGTTTTCTTTAAGCAACAAAATAATCCATGGAAGATCATGTTGCCCTTGATACAAAAAGTGTGCTTTATAATATAATCTTATTCTTGAAGGGTACATATCTTGATGGATAAATAATTAATTGAAAAATTATATAAGCAACAATAAGTGCATCTATATATTTGTAAATTATTGAAACTTCTACTTTTTCAAATTTTACTCTTTCGAACTCTTGATGAATCTCCCACCGTCATTAAACTTTCTTCTTCATTTTGATGACTTGTAGCGAATAATTTTTGAATCTCTTTTGACGAATCTTACACCGCCTTCAAACTTTCTTCTTCATCTTGATAAACTTTTGCTTGGCAATTGTAACACAAGAAGAAATTCTAAAAAATATATCTATAATCTTTATAAAACCTGAAAAACAAAAAAAATATATTAACAATATGAAGTTGGAGAAAATAGAAATGGACATGCAACAACACCATAGATGATTGTTATTTATAGATGAGAATTAAGTAGAAGGAAGTTGAGGAGACATATTATTTAATTAGAGAATTCAAATAGGTAGAGGTTTTTTTGTAACTTTCGTGTGATATAATTATATGTAATGAATATGATTGATTTTTTAAATTTTTTAATGAAAAAAATGAATGGAAAAACTCAAAAATGGAAGAAAAAAGATAAATAGCTTTCTATGTCATTGAGAGGTGCCACATCACCTTGTTTATAGAGACCTTTATTATATATATAGATTTTTGTAATTAATTAAGTAATACAACCTTTTATATAAATTAAATAATAAAGATAAAATATTTAAAAAAATAATCGTAATTGTAATTAGAAGAAGGACAAAAAATTAATTTTTTTTTATTAATAATAGAAATTAGAGAGGTATGAATTATGAATAATTACTCCTTGTAAGTTGGCATGTGAAGAGTCTTTGTTGTAAATGTTTTTCCATTAATATAATATTTATTGTAATAAATTAAATAATTGACTTTTACAGTAAAATAATTAATTTAAATAAAAAGAAAGGCCAAAAAAATGAGAAAAAAGATAAATACATATGGAGATCATAGAGAGGTGCCACATCACCTTGTCTATGTTTCTCCTTTATATTATATTAAGATTTGTTCTTGCTTAGATGGATCAAATTTATTACTATTTCAATTAGGCTTTAAAAATTACTGTTACTTTCTTGATAGATCTTTCCATTTGTTCCCCTAAATGCTAAATTATTTTTTCCTAGAGTTTGATAACGTCAATAATTCTTGACAATACATTTTCCCATTGCACTTTATCTCTATCAATTTGTTCTTGCACAACTTTATCAATTGTTTTTTAATGCAATCTCATTTATAAATCAATACACGAGCTCATATTTTTAATAATATGTTCATTCTTTACTTCATGGACTTTGAGCTAACACTAAGATTTCTCCACTCATTACTACCTTCACTAGCTAGTTTACTATTACAAATAATAAAAGTTGTGCTAAATAATTTACAACAAAAACAAAAAATTTATCCAAATCTTTAGAGTATATTAATCATTTTCTTTCATGCATGCTTTTCCCCGTTTACGAATTTTTGAATATAGTGTGTTGTAGAAAAATGTCTTACATATTTATCTTGTGGAAAATTTATATCAGTCATTCTAAATGGTCCCTTTTCGACTATTAGATCTCTCAATTTTGTATCTACATTAGTCCATTGACTTTGATCATATATATTTTTAGGGATGCAACTATTCTAATTATTTAGGAGTTATTGATATCGGGAACAATGTCACATTTTCACCAACTTCTTCTAGAGTTTCTTCTTGGATATTATTATCATCTAACTCAATTCTATTGGTGACTTGTTCATTTGAAGAACATCCTCCAACATTTTTTGATTCAAATTTTTTTATTATTTGTTAAAAATCTATCAAGGGCTCTTTTTTAAGATTTATTTAATTTTTCAAGTTCTCTCTTTTTGCAAAATCGAAATCAGGTTTTCTAGTTGACATATTAAAATTTAATAAATTTCAATAATAATTAAAACAATCTACATATACTTATGAACTAAGAATATCAACAATAACAATTTTTCAAGAAAAACTATAAAACCTCTTACACATTTTCTTTCAATATTAATTTTTTTTAGTAATATGTATAAGTACTTTTAAAAAATATAAAATTGGGGCCCCAAAAAATATGGGGCCCCAAGCGATGGCTTTAGTGGCCTAGTGGTTAAGACAACCCTGCCAACTACAAATACAGTAAAGATACGTAGATAACCCAAGTAAAAGAAACAAATGCCGTAACAAATTTGAAGCATAAGATAGATTCTCAATCTAGTGTAGCTAGCTAGTTTAAAAAGCAAAATGTTTCAAAAGAAAAAAAAAAGTTACTATCAAATCAACTACGACTTGTAACTAAAATTTATTTTGCACCGTTGATAACGGTATATATAAGTTAAATCGATCTTTCAGCTTGAGCCTTATGTGGATTTAATTTGAGTAAATAATTAATATTGTCCATATCAAAGCCGTATAATCCGAAATTTACGATTCAAGTAGGACATATGGGGTTCTTGCTTTGAGTTAGTTATGTCATATGTGTTTGTCTACTAGATTCCACTATCATCAAAAAGTAAAAAAAAAAAGAAAAAACTGATGATAATATATCATGTAACATCAAAACAACACAAAAAAAAAAAACAAGAAAGTTACCAAATTAAATTCACCACCTTTGGTTGAAGGAGATTAAATCCAAGTTGGCTAACACAAAGAAAAAGCAAGTATAGGTGAGATTTGATAGACGTATGACGTGGAAAAAGGAATTGTTCCATTAATATACCAGTGGAAAACCTATATACGCAGCAAAAAAATGAGGCCGGAGCAGGGCGTAATGTCATGATCCGTCACTTTGTCGTTCTATTTAGATACTCCCTCCGTCCACAATTAATTGTCATGGTTTTCTTTTTTAGAGTCAAGCAATAAGAACTTTGACCAACATTTTACGATGTATATTTTCATCATATTGATATGCAAAAATTGCAACTTATAGTACTTTTCGTATAGTTTTTGAATATCTAATTTTTTTTAAAAAAAATATCGAATTAACGTAATCTAATTTAACTTTAAAAATTAGTCAAATTGACTTTCGAAAAGCGCAACATGACAAATAAAAGTGGACAGAGGGAGTATAAAATTAAAGCATAATTGAGCTAGCATGAGGAGAGAAGTTTAAGTCCCACTTTGAGTTGTGA
Source organism: Solanum verrucosum (assembly GCF_900185275.1). Lineage (NCBI taxonomy): Eukaryota > Viridiplantae > Streptophyta > Magnoliopsida > Solanales > Solanaceae > Solanum > Solanum verrucosum. The sequence continues at coordinate 4,092,447 of NW_026019930.1, read as the reverse complement.
GTTTCTAGAATTCAATAATTTTAGTTCTATACTTTTGGTAATTTCCTTAGGGAAGTGCTAAATGGCTAGAAAATTTGGCCAGAATTTGACTAGAAAATTAAAAAAACTATAAAATAAAAATAAAAATTTAAAGGTATTAAAGTTAAAAGGGTAAAAATATTTTAAAAGGTAAAATAACATAGATAAAATATCATTTTGACCAAATTTTCTGGCCACAAAGATTTTTCCATCTCCTTTTTCTTTACCTGAATTATTGTATCACACGTTCACCTACACCTTTAACCTAGTTAGTCAACTATAATTCTTTTTCCATTTTTATCTGAATTATCACGATCTACTGAATTATATGTATTTTAATATATAAATTATGATAATTCAAATAGGAAAATGAAATAACTAATAGTTAGAGTGTGAAACTCACAAAAAAGATAATACTCTCATCATCTCAATTTTTGTGAAACCTTTCGAATCACAAGATTTAAATAAGTCTTTCTTTAACCACAACTTTTTAATATATTTTTTAAATATCTTAAATTATCAATTCTTGTGACTTATAATACTTTTTACTTAGTTTTCAAATATATAAATTTTATTTCAAAATTAAGCCATTCAACTCTCGACATCTGAATAATGCCACATAAATGCAACAGAGGAAAACGTTCAAATATATTTTTGATCATTATCTTTTAATTATTTCTTTTACTAAATATGTATATTAAATTTATAACAATTTAATTGAAAACATTATCCTATAATATAAACCTCATAAAATTTAAATTTTGAATCCGCTTTTACAAATACATATAAGATACATATAGAGAGTGAGTGATATCAAGTCATAGAAAGAACATAGAAACATGCTCACGTGAAAACTGTATAGAAAGAAGGCCCCTCCACTAACTAATAATAGTAGTTTTAACATATGATGGCAACAAACTCAGCTTCAATTGCCATCTTCTGACTTTTATAACCCCAGCACCAATTTGAAGAAAAATTAAAGGTACCAAATTACCAATAGATGTTTTTCTATAAATAGTGAGGTAAGTAGCCAGAGTGATACTTATAACTTATTAAGAGAGAAGAAATATAATGGAGAATAATAATAATAATAATAATTCTCATGATCAATATGGTAGAAAAGTGATGAAGGATGTCTCTCTTCAGGAGCTTAGAGAGAGGCTTGTTGAATTTTCTAGAGTTAGAGGTTGGGATCAGTATCACAGTCCTAGAAACCTTCTCCTAGCTTTGGTAAGCCACCTTATTTATCGTTCAAAACGAGTGTGATCTTATTATAAATACATATTTTTTTTAAATTCTTTTGCCTATATACATAAACATCTGTTGCATGTTTCTTTTTAGTCTGTTTCAAAAAATGTCTTTTTGATTTTTTTGTAATTCATTAATTTCAACTTTTCACGTGACATGCTTAAAACCACAAGATTAAAGGATATTTTGGTATGTTCTACGTATTTTTAGTTTAAGACCAAAAGAATCAAAAGTTTTTTATATTTTCTTAAATTTCGTATCAAGTTAAAACTAGACAAATAAATTGAAACAGAGAAAGTATATTTGTTGACATTTTTAGTGATTTTTCACATATATATATTTATGTTCATCGTCTAAATACTATGTTTGATTGACCGCGTAAATATAATATGGCTTAATCTGCTTTAGTTTACGTATATATAGTTTGAGCAAAAAACATTATTTGAACCCACAAAATTCACTCTAGATTGAAAAATAGAGTACATATATATGTACTTGTTGAAGTAAAACAATGTAAGCATATTCTTTCGTAACATGTGGTATGATATTATTCGTTTTAGGCCAAACATTTAAGATATTGTCTGTTTTAGACCAAATAGAATATAAACAATATGTGATTTTGTTCGCACACCCATCAACAGTATACCTTAGTCATTTGTTTTCTTAAAAAAATTGTTGAACAGGTTGGAGAAGTGGGAGAGCTATCAGAGATATTTCAGTGGAAGGGTGAAGTTGCAAGGGGTTTACCTAACTGGACATCAGATGATAAGGAGCATTTGGAAGAAGAACTTTCTGATGTTTTACTCTATTTGGTTCAGCTAGCTGATGTTTGTGGACTTGATTTAGGTCAAGCAGCACTTACTAAGATTGTCAAAAATGCTCAAAAATACCCTGTTACTAAACCTACTTAATTATCACAAATTAAGCTAGCTAGTGTTATCTTCTTGTCAGGGTGTGTCCTTTTTTTGAACTTTTAAGTTATATATGTTTAAGCAGTTGATTATGTAAGAAATATTTTATACCATTAGCCATTAGGTCCCCCTAAAATATAGCTACATGTATGTCTGATCTAGAAAGTAAGACATGTTATCTATGGTAATGTATGAGAGTTTTGTGGTAGCCATCGAGTTCAACTTGTTTGTTCTATCTTTTTTAAAAAAGAATGTTTTTTTTCTTTTTTGATAATTTTTTAATTTCAATTTTCCACATGATCAATTTAAAATCACAAAATTAAAGCATATTTTGATATATTTAACATATCTTTAATTTATGATCATAAAATTAAAAAATTATTATTCTCAAGCTCTATGTCAAGTTAAAATAAAATAAACAAATTAAAACGTACATATTCCATATAATTTCTTGGTTACATAAGAATTTTCACTCATATATATGGGGATAAATTTGGAAGAAGATGATTACAATATATATTCTTAAATAGGTAAGACATCTTTTTATATTGAACCTAAATAAAAAGATAACAAAATGATCTTTCCATTTCGATTTGTTTGATCTATTTCTTTTTAGTCCGTTTTAAAAAGATGATCACTTCACATGACGTGTTTAAGACCACAAGAATAATTATTACTGTTCCGAGATAATTATTCTGGATATATGGAATAACTTATCATATCGGATAAATAATTCAAGAACTATCTAATAACTCCAACAGTCCAACCAAACACAAAATAAAATAATTATGCATTTTATCTCGAAACTATTATTCATTATATCTCACACCAAACAACTCCTAAAAGACATTTTAATATATTTGACATATTTTTTTTATTTTAAATCACAAAATTTAATTTTTTTCTTAATTCTTTAAATTTCATACCAAGTCGGTCATTCAAGAAATATCACTTGTTATAAAATTGGACATATTACATATTAAAAAGTATAAATTTTAGGAATCACACAGTTTTAATATGAAATTACAATCTATCCCTATTTAGTTTGTAATTACATTAATCCCTAAAAAAGTAAAACAAACCGGATACATAATATGTATCTCGGATACATTATAAAATAAACCGGATACATAATATGTAGCTCGGATACATTAAAAACTGGCTTGGATACACTAAAAACTAGCTCAGATACATTAAAAACTAGCTCAGATACATTATAAAATAATTTAGAATTAAGAGAGAAATAAGGGATTTTAGAGGTTTTTAGAAATAGAAGGGAATATTAGAAATAAGAGAAACATAAGACGTGTATTTCAGTAATTTTTCCAAAAAAGAATAACTTACATAAATCCACTAGTTTAGGTGGAGCTAATTACTTAGATACACTCTAGTTTGCAATATTACACATCTTACCAGATTTGGTGCCTTCAGATACATGTATCTCGAATATATGAGATAAAATTTAGGTGTAATTTAGTCCAGATATATTGTATTCAAGTGGATTCACATATCTGGAATACATAGCAAATCTAGCTCGCCTCTCTTCCATCTCTCTCTCCACTTCCCATGTACATACAGATACATGTATCTAGTGTGATTCACATGCATCTGTGATACATACGAATCTCACTCGCCTCTCTCTCTATTTTTGTGTATCTGGTAGCAAAAATGCATGTATCTTAGTGTAGGATACGTAGAAAGCTCTTAATTAGTGGTAAGATACGTGATATTTTAAAAGTATAAGTAATTATAATATATATTGTAGTAAAGTATGTCTAATTACGTAGTTTTTCAACAACAAAAAAAAGCCACTAAGAAAAATAATGAAACATTTTCACATTTATTAGGATTGACTATCTGATCCTGAAAGCATCAAAGCCCAATCCATTTCTCCTCTCTATTGGACGTAAGCCCACTGAAATATTCTTACCCAGCCCAATCAGCTTTTCTCCTCTGTGTGGACTGTCAAGCACTTCTAAATTATACCCAAGGAATTGGATGATTTTGAACTTTTGACTCCAACTTGATTCATGAGCATGTAACTTGTTAATTTTTTAAAAAAAAATATTTCCATGATCTAAACAAGGTTAAAATCTCAAACCTCTGAAGTCATTTTTGTAAATCGACATAAGTCTCGTAGGCCACACTCTCAAGATATAAACTAACAAGGAATATGTCCTCCCAAGATAGAATGATCTCAATCACCATTGTATTGATACTCAAAACTCTGATGTCAGCGAGCCACTCAACGTCAGTAAAGAACATGAATAAAATTTGTGCAGAAGAAGAAGAGGAAACCAGAATTTTTCGTAAGTAAAAAGTATGAAGAATCACTAGTATATATTTATAGCCACGAAGCACTGGTTTCGAAAGGTTGCAACCTTTCAGAAACCACACGACCATTCATGAAAGTTTGCAACCTTTCAAACGGTCATGGTTGTTCTTGAAAAGTTACAACCTTTCAGAATAGTCATCTCCAACGACGGGAAATTCAAATTAAAACGGGAAAGTGTTTTAAATAAAACAGGTCGCGCGGATCCGAGTCGGGTCAAAACGTTTCGGTTAATTAACCAAATAATTGAAATGTTTTGGCCTTTTAATTTAATTTAATTAAATAAATAATTAACTAAGTAATTAAAACAAACTTTGTCCAAAAAGAATCTCTCGATCGATCATTTTCCAAAGCCAAAGCCGAGTTGAGCGAGCGACGACGACGCGAGGAGAGTCCCTCTTTCCAACCCTTTTAACAACTAATAGAAGTGTTTCTCTATTTCAACACTTCTATTTTTCTTTCCACCACCAATGAGGGAGAAATGTATTTTTACTAAGACATAAGAGAACTTTTCAAGTTTTTCTCTTTCCATCTTCCCTCCATTTCCCATTAACTCTTGCTATATACCCAACACTTATCATAACATAAGCTTGATTTATGAATGAAGTTGCACTTTTTAATATGATTTTCCTATGAGCTTGGTCATATGAGTCATCTAATCCACTCAGAATTGCATCAACCTCAACTTTAACTGATACATATGATCTATATAATCATTCAACTTAAGACATTCACAACTTGACGAGGGTACTACAACATCATATTTGTCACGCCCCGAGGCTATCCCCTTGACGTAACACGGGATCTAGGATCACAAGTGACCCCAAGTTAATCTTGTGTCTGGCATATCATAAGCATACTATAAAAGTTATTGAATAAAACATGTACTATGCGGAAGCTAAAAAAATGGATAACTTAAAGTGGGGAAAAACTCAACCAATCTGAATATGTAAAACATACTAAGAGTTTAGTAATAACTGAAACAATCACTTAACAACTCAAGCTAAATCTACTACTATGTAAGTTGAGTTGCTGGGACATGCCCCAAGCTAACTCTAACAAAACTGAAAACTAAAAGTAAAGACTAAAATGAAGCATATCTATTGTCCTCGGATTATGAGGACTCACAACTGAAGCTACTGAATACGGACTGAGAATCGATCTAAGGGTGATCTGGAAGCTGAGTATCTTAACCTACATCATGAAAGGATGTAGCGCAGAGTATGTGTTAGTACTTGGAATGTACTGAGCATGCATGATGTAGATATTAAGTTGAACAAACCATAAGTGAGCAATGCAATAATCTGAACAGAATATAAATATTGAAATATAACTGAAAAATTGAGCTAAATGCAATGACCAAGTGCTAATCATGAAGATAACATATTGAACTATAAACTGATATAAATGCTGAAAACATGGTAAATGCATTAAGAGTCTGACTGTGTGAGCTACTATTAACCTGCATAAATCACGTGAGTTAAACATGGAGTGCGATGTATAAGCCCCATCGAGAGGACCCAATATACCTTGCCAGGGGTATAAAGACATGATTGTTCAATGTATACGCCTCATCGAGAGCAGTGGCGGACCCAGGATTTTCGTAAAAAATAAAAGTATAAACGTGTAAATAAGCCAACAAAATAAAATTTCAAGGAAGTAGTAGTATATAGTTTATAGATACAAAAAGTTAGTTTCGTTACAAGAAATCTGAAACTAACATGAGTGATTACAGTGAAACAAAAAGTTAGCCCTTTACAATATGTCAATCTAGAACTAGGATGCTAAGTAAAGCAAAAAATGGAGCTAACTAGAACAAAAAAAATTAGCACTTCGTAATGTCTCACTCTAGGACTAGAGTGCTAACTACAAACTCCAAAAAGAGGTCAGTGCTAATACTTCTCAAGCACGTTTACAATACTATTCGACGAGGTTTCATTGCTTGAAAAGACAAAATAATAGCATCTGTTGAAACATCCTGAAACACATCCTTCTCCATAAAAGGAACCATGCAACCGCTCAAGAAGTCATCATTCATTCGACTTCGCAACTCATTCTTAATAAATTTCATTCCTGAAAAAGCTCTTTCAACGGATGCAGTGGCAACTGGTAGAAGCAAAACGAATTTCACCAAATGAAATACAAGAGGATAACATGAATGTTTTTTTGTCTGAACCAATCTTTTTGAAAGATCACAGAGCCCATGTAAATTAGAGAACCTTTTATCGATATCACGGACATCAATAATGTAATTTGCTAGTTGATCTCAAGTGCACACATGCTAAGTTCATCAAAGTTATCAGGATATAATTCAACCATTCTCATTATTTTCTGGATATCAAAACTTGAAAATGAGTCTACCGGATTCAAACAAGCAGCTCCATAAAGCAACTCGGTTGTTACCTCATCAAAACGATCATTGAGTTCTTGCAATTGCTAATCAATTATTTTACAAAAAACTTCAACATGATAATGATGAAAAACAGTATAATCAGCAGATTTACGCCGTGATCTTCCAGAATTAACATACGGCTCATCAAAATTAGGCACCACAATATTATACTTGATACAAAATGCAGAAACCTCAACAACAAATAAATCCTATCTTTCATTTTCCCTCAACTCTTGTAGCCTTCTCTTGGCCACTTTAACAAGTAGCATGACATTTGCAATGTCTTGCTCCTTTTTTTGTAAACATGTACTAAGATCATTAGTAATTCCTAAAACTTCTTTCATCAAATGCAACATGAATGCAACCTCATAAGTTTGAGCAATTCTGATATATCTTGTTGCCCTGGATCTTTCATCCATAGAATGTGCAATTTCAACAATATTATCAAAAATGTCCATAATTGTACCAAACTTGAGAATAAAACAATTAAAAGATTTGAAGTGAGATCCCAACGAGTATCGCAAGCTCTAGAAATATCAACTTCTTGATGCAAGCCTCTACCCGTTTTAAGCTCACCCATATCAAAAGCTTCTTGATTTTTTTTTTTTGAGATTCTCGATAATCATCCATACGTTTATAAGAAGCCGCCAAAACATTAAAAATATTTGAAACCAAATGAACAAATTCTCCAACTTGAAGACATCTCTTAGAAACACCAACAAGAGTTAATTGAAGTTGATGAGCAAAACAATGTATGGAATAAGCCGATCTACTTTCTTTCTTAATCAACATCTTAAAGCCATTGATATCACCTTGCATATTACTTGCTCCATCATAGCATGGTCCACGCACATAAGATAGACTCAAGGAATGTTGAGAAAGTAAATTGACAATTGCTTCTTTTAGAGATAAAGCACTAGTATTTTTAACATGAACAATGTCAAGAAGTCTCTCCATCACAAATCCTCTTCTATCAACATATCGTAAAACAACCGCCATTTGCTCCTTGCGTGAAACATCAAAAGATTCATCAACCAATAAGGAAAAATAATCACCATTTAGTTCCTTTATGATGCCCTTAATTGTTTCAATCTTGCAAGCAATTACAATATCTTTTTGAATTTTTGGACAAGTCATTTGGTCATTTTGAAGAGCATTTTCCAATACAAACTTACGAACTTCATCACACTTTTGGGCATAAAATGAAAGAATCGCAAGAAAATTACCTCTGTTAAGTGATAATTTAGATTCATAATGACCTCGAAATGCCAAGCCTTGTTTCACAAGAAGTCTTACTACATCAATTGAAGCTGCTAAGCGGATCTGATACCCGTGCTTATCTTGATTAAATTGTTTCTCAAATGAAGCATGTATGGATTGTTGTTGTCGCATTAGATCTTCACATTTTATTTTTGACTGATTGCGAATGCTAGTATGCCCACCAACATGTGTTTGCAAACTAGCTTTTTTATGCCAACTTCTAAACCCCACACTCAAAAATGTTTCACCTCCGCCTTGAAGATTGTTATTTTGCTTGAATAAATAACAGTACAAACAAAAGGCTGCATCTTTACTTATACTATACTCTAACCAATCAGGAAATTCATCAAACCATTTATGATAAAAACGACGCACATCTCCAAAAATGTTTGTTTGTGGAAACTCTCTTAATAGAGGTTGACAAGGTTTTTTTGGAGATAAGCTCTTCTAATAGAGTCACGGTGATTTGGATGAAATTCCAAGATTTGAGTTCTTCACCTGGATCAGCCTTTAAAGAACTTAAATCAAATTCTTGAGAAGAGTGTGATGGTACTTCTAAATAGTTAGCATTTTCTTCCCGGTTAGGTTGATTCTGAGTAATAGAACTTGAATTTGATACTTTAAAAAAGTACTTCTCCATTGACTATGAATCTATACAAAATAGTTAATTGTTAAATGCATTAAAGATAACTTTTTACAAATTACATTAGATATTACCATCAAAATTAAAATGGTTCATCAATCTAGTTACGACTATCAAAGAAAGAATAGAAAAAACAATCAAAAAAATTTCACAATTTAAAATGAAGATAATCAATATTCAATCAAGAAAGATGAACTTTTCAAGAAAATTGAGAGAAAAGCTTACCTTGGAGAAAAGACAAACAATCAGCCCTTTTAATTTTTGCTTTGAGCCTCCACTTCAGATAATCAGAGATACTACAAGTCTACAACCTTAAAAAATAAAGACCCATTTAATTTTTTGAAAATTGAAAGAAAAGAAGAAGAAGAGAAAAAAACTTTTACCTTTTAAGCAATAAGCATGAGTTTTGATTTTTCATTTCGAATTGAATGTGAGATTCAAGCATGAAGTATCAAGTATGAAACAATCAACAATAGAATATTATGGGAGATGATTTTAATATATGAGTTTTGAGTTGGGGAAGAACAATAGGGATTTGAAAAGTGAAAAAGTTATTAGCTTTTAAGAATAGGATTATGGGAGTATGGGTGTTGGGACCCTTGAATTTTTTGGGTTTAACACCACATTTTAGCGTTTTATTAAAAAAAACATTAAAATCGGAACTGGAACAAAAAAAAATGAAAGTAAAAAACTAAAAAATAAAACTCTAACCCAGGGATTCGATCCCTGGAAGTCAGGCTTAACTTTGAAGGGAGCTGCCACTGGGCTATCTCCTTCACCTTGTCATTGAGGGGGTTCAAAATATATATATCCACATAAATCCAGAAAATTCACCTTATATATACAGTGTAATTTTTTTTTGAGGGGGTTCGGGTGAACCCCCTGGGCAACACGTGGGTCCGCCCATGATCGAGAGGACCCAATATACCTTGTCAGGGGTATAAAGACATGAATGTGGCGTGATCACTAAAGCTGATGCTCAACATATGTGACTTATAATTCTACGGGGGCACGTAGTTCTGGGACTATGAGGTTACGCTGAACCCTAGTCTAACTCGGTGCTAAGTCTACTCCCAACTGAATATGTATATGACTGAAATGTAACTGAAATACTTAATAGCTCTAAAGTGACATTCGAAATCTGAAGCATGATTATCTGTTTAACTGACCTAGCAAGTGTAATTCATGAACTAAGAGAATTATACTAAATTATCAAGAAATAATTCATTTAGATCAAGGGACATAATCACAATAAATCTTGAAAATTTAGAAACCCTAGGTTTGAACAGTTTATGAGAATCTGAAGAACTGACTGAATTCTAGGGACCTAATGGGTAAAAGGAACCCACTAGTGAAATCCCACATACCTGGTGATGAAATTCACAGAGAAATCCTTTGGATTTCGGGGCTGAACCTTGAAGAACACTGATTCTTGCTCTTGAGAGAAATTAACGCCTCTTTCTCATCTTTTTGTTCTAATTTGGATGATTTTTGGAGAATAAGGGTTCTGGGTATGTCTGACTAGGTTATTAGACTTATTCTAAGTAAAATGATGTAGTTTAGTCATCAAACGACGTAGTTTAAATGCCCCAACGCATAAGAAAAGTCCAAAACGACCCTGACTTAAATGCTGACGAATCCCATCCACGGAGGGAACGACGTTCCGTCATTTGGACTACTGACCGTCGTTCATGTTCTGCCCGATAGGGCTTCACTAAACGAGCATAACTTTTTACTCCGATCTTGGATTTTAGCAAACTCGTTGACGTTGAAAAGATGATTCAATTATCTTTAATTTGATAGGTCATGGGCTATCTAATTCATTATGTGCTAAAAAATATAACCGTTTGAAGTTGACCTAACAACTATTTTCCTCTGAATAATTATTGACCCTCACCTACGGTCTGTAGGTCCAACCACAGACCGTACTGATCGACCGTGGGTGGGATCAGATACTCTCAGAATTTTGACCCCAACGATGGACCTCACCTACGGTCCGTGACCCATGACTATAGGTCTCATGTATGGATCCTGAAATCCCCTAAGTCTAGGATTGAACCACGGGACCCCACTTACGGTCCATGGTTCTACCTACAGTCCATCAGTGGCTTCCGTTGGTTCTAACACCAGATCCTGGAAAGCTGTATTTTTTCTGTTTTCTCGAATTTGAGATGTTACAATACTCATTCTAGAGTTCTTTTCAATATGCTAAAATAAACTGAGACATAATCAATACCTTTTGATAGAGAGAGAGAGAGTCATGATCTCTCTATGTAATTGATAAATCCTAATTCGATCGACCTTGTCCAATTGTTCATTTAAGTTTTCCTATACCTTGTGAGCACTTATAGCATAAACGATCCATCAGAGAAGTTCCTTAGCAATTATGCTCATCAGTCATGAGAGAATAATGGTATTGCACGTCTCTTACTTCTCTAAATATTCTTCTTTGTACAATTCCTTCGAACATGCACCTATCATGAATTCAAAATTCCTTTTTTCCAGAAGTACAATCCTCATAGATTTGCTCCATATTCCAAAATTTATCAGATTCAGCGAGTTTGATAATCACAAAAATTGAAGTATCTGAGGGACCTTTGAAACAAGGATGACTATAATCGATCTTCGTTGTCACCATGTGTGGAATCTCAACAATTTAATGTACGAATAAAAAAATTAAACAAAATTCTAGCACATTCAATGTCGTTGGCTCTGATACCATGTTAGAAAGTGAGTTATGAAGCTAAAACCTCTATTAATGGAGAGTTTGAAACATAGAAAATCATACAAGAACGAAGCAGAAAATAAAATTTATGTATTGAAAATATCTTCAACCGTCACTTTGTCTGTACATCATCTCCTCTATTTACAGAGGCGTGTAATTGATACAAAATATCTAATCCACTAAACTGTCAGTTAACCGTATCCTAGCAAACAACAACCGACAAATCAGTCACAACATTAGTAACTAACTAACCACGTGGATAACTAACTCATCCACCGACTAATCCACATGGGTGAACAATCACATTATATTTCAATAATATACTCCCTATTTTATTATTCGCTCCAGTTTTAATTTGGTTGTCCTATTTTCTTTTTAATCCATTTTAAAAAAGAATGTTTTTTTTCCTTTTTGATAATTATTTAATTTCAACTTTTCACATAACACGTTTTAAACCACAAGATTAAAGACAATTTTGATAGACATATCTAATTTAAAATTACAAAATTCAAAAGTTCTTTATTTTCTTAAACTACGTGTATAAATCAAAATAAGATAAACAAATTGAAACGAATAAATATTTTCTTTGATATAAAGCGAAAACTACTTCCATATCATGTCAATCCTAACGCGTTATGCCTTGCACTTTACCATTAGCACCACCACCAACGTTCCCTTAATTATTTTTTGGTTCCTAATTTCTCATGATAATGTACATGAATAAATTATCATAACGTAATTAAGCCAAATTGATTATCCATATTGGGGATTTATAAGGTAGTTCATTTATATGGTTGCATACAATTTAACGTTTCTCTCTCTATCTCTGAATTTTGAACATGTAATAGTATAATTGTACTATTTTAGTCATTTAAAATATTGGGATAAACCAACATTAAATCCTTCCATTTACAACCACTTTCTTGTCGATGATTAATTATTCGAATCTTGAATAAAAAAATATGTTTTAAGGGGAACTAATTTAACAAGAAAATCAACCAATCATTATGACAACCCAGATAAGAAATAAATATTTATTGCTTCATACATTAAATTTATTATATTTTAAAAATAATATCTTATTATTATTTACTAAAATATTTTTCAAATCAATATCAATCAACTTAAAAATATGTGACAAGTATCGAAAACAACTTTAAACTTGACCCAAATTATTAGTTCCGTCTCCGAACATTTGACAACCTTATAAACACTCATTACTTGACTAATTGAACTTAAATACACCTCCAATCATACAACATTAGTGAAATACACCCTTAAATTCTCGCCGAAGTTTATGGGTGTCTTCAACACTTTTTTGGAATTTTTATTAACACTCTGTTTGAATCATTGTTACTCATTGTTTCATAATGTATTGTATTTTATTGTACTTTATTGTACTGTATTGTATAGTAGATACAATGTTTGGCTAAATTGTATTGTTTAATAACATTTTTATTATTTTGTTTGACTATATCGTACTGTATTGTAATTTATAAATTTATTAAAATATCCTTAATTATTCTAGGGTGTGAGGTTTGACTAAAATTAAATAATATAGGGCAAAGGGTAAAATAGTAATATGAAATATTATGTAGGGATATAATTGAAAAAAGAAATTAAGTAACAATGGAAACACACACAATCGGTTGTTTCATAAAATAGGGGTTTTCATTGTTATATAATAACTAAATTTAACAATACAATATAATACATTTTAAGTAACAATCAAAACAAACACTGTAGGTATGGTAACGATACAATACAATACAATGGGGAACAATGATCCAAACAGAGTGTAAGAGTCCATAATCTTACAAGAATTTGAGACCATTTGCTGTGTCGTGTTGTATATTGGGCTTATATCTATTTAAATTAGTTAAAGAAAATAATATTTTTATGGCAATCAATAATTTAAAAACGAAATTAATAATTTACGTCAAATTTAAAAGTGTTTTCAATATTTTAAAAAAAAATTAAACAGTATTTATGAATGGAAAGAGGACACGGATAGGGGTGAGAATCTAAAAAGTTGATCCATTTTTTCATACAGTTGATCACCAAGAAAAATCCAAGAATAGATATAATTGGGGAAGATAGATCCAATGTCTTGACAAATTCTATGCCTCTCTCTTCCCATGTCAGTTACTAGAGTACTAATTATTCTTCTCTCTCTCTTTCCATCTTCCTTTGTACATACAGAGTGGTCCCAGCAGATCCGAAAGGCTCCATTCTTTCCGCATTTTCCCTAAGACATTGTACCATCTAACAAGCATCTTTTTCTCCACACCATTTTCTGTAAAGTTTCACTTTCTCTCTGAGTTTCTTCTACTCTGATGGGTTTTCTTGGATTCTTTTCGTGCTAGCAAGGAGCTAGAGCTAGAGGTAATCTTGAATGAGAGATATATTTTACTGGGGTTTTTTTTTTCCCAACCTGTTGCATTTTCAAGACTTGGGTGTTTGGTAGTTTCTTGAAAGTCTGCACTTTGATGATAATCTTGGTGGATTTCTCTTGCTGGGGTTTGTTTTTTTCCTAAGCGGTTGCATTTTAAAAACTTGGGTCTTTGCTAATTTCTTGAAATTCTGACCTTTGATGATAATCTGGTGGATTTCTCTTGCTGGGATTTGTTTTTTTCCCCAAGCGGTTGCATTTTAAAACTTGGGTCTTTGGTAATTTCTTGAAATTCTGACCTTTGATGATAATCTTGGTGGATTTCTCTTGTTGTTTTTCTTTTCTTTTTCAAGCTGTTAATTGCATCTTTGTTTGTGTATTTTTGCTGTGTTGGGATGTTGGTGTTTGGGTGTTTTTTATCTGTGCTCTTTGTGTTTGACTGTTGATTCTTTCTGTTGGATCTGTGCATTGTGATTTTTTTACCTTTAGTGGTTTTGTTCAGAATCTTTTGTTTTAAGTGCTTTGATTTTCCATTTCTTTATCTGTATGACTGGTGATGTATGTTTGTTTCTGAGTTTTTGAAATCTAACTCAAAAGTCAGATTGGTTCACCTTGTGTTGACTGTGACCCCAAAGAAGTTCGTCTTCCTCTAATTGGTTGTTGGATGAGTGGATGTGTGACTTTGTATTGCCAACGGTTAATAATTAACCGAATTAGCATTTTCAAAATTTTGTTTGTTTGGTAGAACTATCTCATTAGCTCCTTTGTCGTGATGCGAATACTCTTAATTAGGTAGATTAGTCTTCCAGTTCCTTGTGCGAGGCCTTTAGAGAAAAATCGTGCGCAGTTAACCTAAAGCGGACAATCTTCCTGTTCCATCTATTTATCTGTATGACTGGTGACGTATGTTTGTTTCTGAGTTTTTGAAATCTAACTCAAAAGTCAGATTGGTTCACCTTGTGTTGACTGTGACTCCAAAGAAGTTCTTCTTCCTCTTATTGGTTGTTGGATGAGTGGATGTGTGACTTTGTACTGTCAACAGCTAATAATTAACCAAATTTGTTAGCATTTTTAAAATTTTGTTTGTTTCGTAGAACTATCTCATTAACACCTTTGTCGTGATGCGAATGACTCTGAATTAGGTAGATTAGTCTTCCTGTTCCTTGTGTGAGGCCTTTTGAGAAAAATCGTGTGCGGTTAACCTAATGCGGACAATATCACAGTATCTTCATTTAGTCTTCCCGTTCCTTGAAAAAGTTAGGGATGGCCTGATGGAAATTTTACTGTTAGATATTGAAGTTGAGGAATAATCCTGTTTTATATGGCTAATCTACCTAATTCATAGTTGTTCGCATCACGACAAAGGAGTTAATGAGATAGTTTTACGAAACAAACAAAATTTTGAAAATGCTAACGAATTCGGTTAATTATTAGCTGTTGGCAGTACAAAGTCTTCTCGTTCCTTGTGTGAGGCCTTTTGAGAAAAATCGTGCGCAGTTAACCTAAAGCGGACAATATCACATTATCTTCTTTTAGTCTTCCCGTTCCTTGAAAAAGTAAGGGCATTGCCTGATGGAAATTTTACTGTAAGATATTGAAGTTGAGGGATAATCCAGTTTTATATGACTAATCTACCTAATTCAGAGTCGTTCGCATTGCGGCAAAGGAGTTAATGAGATAGTTTTACGAAACAAACAAAATTTTGAAAATGCTAACGAATTCGGTTAATTAGTAGCTGTTGGCAGTACAAAGTCTTCCCGTTCCTTGTGTGAGGCCTTTTGAGGAAAATCGTGCGCAGTTAACCTAAAGCAGACAATATCACAGTATCTTCTTTTAGTCTTCCCGTTCCTTGAAAAAGTAAGGGCATTGCCTGATGATGGAAATTTTACTGTAAGATATTGAGGAATAATCCAGTTTTATATGCATGTTTACATTATATGTTATATTGGGTCATAGGCAGGGGTCAAAGAGCAGCACATTCTAACTCTTTGTCGTGTTCTGTCCCAGGGAGGAGGTGAAAATGCAGTGCACTAATTATTGTCCAGGATATTACTACCCAAGAGATAATGTTGTCAGCCTTACGGGTAATTCACAGTCAATACCCCACAGTGATATCGCCTGCAACAGTAGTAGAGGCTTACATCTTGCATTTCCTCCGTTTATGGTAGACGAGAGCCAGGATGTAGTTTATCAGAAAAAAATATTGAGACAGACAATACTCAAACACGATGCAACATTTAGATATCAGGTATATACATGGTCTTACCTTTGGCTAGCCTTTGAAACAGATTATTGCCATCTTGACGAAATATTCAACCAAGTCTTCAGTTTGTTTCATGTAAATGAATTGCACTTATATATCCTTTCATGTTTCTGGAATTAACTATCCTGAATTATTAATTTATAACTTGCTCTTTGTTGTGGATTACAGTAAACCTTTCATAAATGCTACTAGATTTGGCGCTTCTTCTACCTATATATTCTCTCTTGAGCATTTTGTTTTCTTTTTCTTTCTCCATTTCATTTCATCCTTTCTTTTGAAGAATGTAGTGTATTTGATCAGTTTTGGTCTTGAGCAATGGTGACCTTGGGAGTGCTTCATCACTTGGTGATTCACTTAATTGATCATGATGGAGCAGAAGTTGAATTGTGTTTTCTTTCAGGTCAATGAACTGCATCGCTTATATGGAAGACAAAGGGAATTAATGGATGAGATGAAAAAGAGAGAACTAGTAGAAGATCATATACACTTGCAAGCATCAAAGGCAAATACTTTTGTGTCTCTGTTTAGGTCTGACATTTCTGAGAAAACCTTTAGGCACTCAGTAAATCTCACGAGCATTGAACCATATGCACCAAGTAAAGAAATGTTTCAAGATCCCTTTAGTTCTGGTGCTGGTAAGACTGTGCAACCAGGAGGTGACTGTCTTTCAGGTCAAAACATTTTAAACGAATGCAAGCCATCATCATTGAAGGACGACACGTCAAGGAAGAGAATGTTGGACCTTGAACTTCCAGCAGAAAAAGGCATTAATAATGAATACAGGGAGCAATTTGAGGAAGAAAATCCTGCAGCTAAAAAGACAAATATTTTGATCTCAGAACTTCAACCTCAATGTTCTTTGAAAGTCAACCTTGTTGCCTCTGGAAAATCTTCCAGTTCTCCCTCAAGTTGTAGGGGTACCTTTCTTTTGTTTGACCTGAATGAACCTGTACAGCCTTTTGAGTCAGATTGTCCAAATTCGGCATTTGAATCGAATAACATTCACGAGGAAATTAGGGACAGAGATCTGGATTTATCCGGTATGGCACGTGCAGAATGCTCAACTCTGAATAAAGAAGGTATCCTGAATTTCCCTTGAGAAAAGATTCTGATCATAATTCTGAAGATGCCATCATGCTCTTTTCCTTTTATTGTTCTTGCACAATTCATGATTTTATTTCTTATGTTGCATCAGTCATTTCCTAATGACTGGCTTCTCCATAGGATTACAGCCTTTCTATCTAAAAGCTATTTATAGCATGAAGTTTCACAATTTTTATTATATGCACTTTCAGGGAGAGATGAAAGCAACTTGAAGTCGTTTGATGAAGTTTCTTCTGTTGGTAGAGCACTTCTTCCATGTAATCAACCAGCATCGTTGCCCTTAGAAAATGTAGACAAGATTCATGCTGAAACCACAACTGACAAATCACTGGTGATTTCCTCTTGGAGAGAATTTAAGCAGATTCCTGTTGCAGCACTTTCATGCTTTAATACTGATGCATCATTCAGCAAGAGTACTGAGTCCTCTATTAGGAATTCTAGTCTCACTGTAAAGAAGTTAAATATGGACCTAGGTCCTGCGTCCACTCCAACTTCTGGAAGTTTGACTTCTTGCTTTATGCAGCATGATGCAAGTGATAGTACAGGTGAACACATTGCTTCTGTAAAAGACCACAAGTTTTCAGACTACACAAGTTCTGGGAACGGCATGGACTTGAATTTGACACCTTCTACCTGTTTGTCTGACTGCCAGTCTGCACCCTCCTTCGACATTTCCCATCTTAATTTCCCTGAAGGCAGAAATGTAGAGATACATAAAAATTCTGAGGTTCCTGACAGTAACATGGTTCCTAATTCAACAGCTGAATATAGAAAATGCACCAGGGAAATTCACCTTGTAGGTTCTAGAATTGATAGCAAGCTTTCAACAGCTAATATTTGCATCGACTTAAACTCTTGCATCAAAGAAGATCTAAAAGGTCCAAGTGAAGCAGCAAAGTCTACTGCAGAAAGAGATCTAAAAGGTCCTGTTAGCCCAGAAAATAAGGAGTGCTCTCCACCTAGAGGAGATTCCCAGGACATTAATATCAGAACATCAATCAATTTGCCAAGAAGAGGCCATGATGATCCAATCGATGAACCTGACACGGTTGCAGCTGATATACTTATTTTTATTTCATCATCTGTGGTCCACAGGTACTCAAAGAATGCCATTGGTGAACCATCTGAAACTTCCAGCAACTGTCTACGCGGGCTTGCTGAAGTTGCTACTTCTTTGGCAAGTAGTCAAGAGAATGAAGTTGAACAATCCATGGAAGTCCATTTCGGGCGCGATGTACTTCTTTCAGAAAGGACTGCTTCAAGTCGGATGAAGCTTAATCTGAGAAAGGGGCACATGGATAATAGTCTTAGTTACTTGAAGGTTGCAAAAAAGAAGGAAAAAGGCATTGTGTGTAATCAGCCAAGGAGGGGTCAAGCAAGGAGGACAAAGGATCAGAAGGACCTTCAAGCAGATGTCTTACCTGCAGTGGAATCCCTTTTGCATCAAGTAAATGAAACAAATGTTGCTTCAAAACCCAGTCCATGGAAAAAAACTCCGAGTAGGACGAGTTCCAGAGGTAGGAGACGGTCCAATGATGGAGAGAGAACAATGTGCTCACTCCTACTGCAGCATACTTTGGATAACAAACACGGGATCACAGACATATTTTTGAAAGGCTGGGGGGTGACAAAAAAGCAGCAAAGGACTCGGAGAGCTAAGTCTTATGTGTCTCCTCTTTTCTTAGCTGCTGAGTAATTTAATGGAGAGTATATTTCTGGACTAATGTATTTATAGTACAGGAAGTTGACTGCTAGGCTTTTCTTCCCCTTTTTTTTAGTACTGTTGGAGATATTATGTACATATATTTAGCCAAGAATGCATATAGAATACTTCAATTACTCCAATGGAAGTGTTCATATTCAAGTTACCAATGGTAGAGACAACCACCCTTTTGTTCATAGTTGGTAACTTGACATTAGTTTGGAATGAACAACTTTTTCTTTTTCTGAGTTTCACAACAAACCCCTAGTTCTTCTTGAAACCATTTTTTTTTTGTATTTATATTCACGTTGAAAGTTTGCATAAGGAAACAATAAGTATTTACTAAAATGGCTAGAATTTATGACATTAAATTCAAATAATATACACAATCTAATGAGTTTATGGTCAATTGATGGCCATAAAGAATAATTTATTAGTTTATGGTTTCAGGCATTCTAGTCTAGTCTTTTGAGTGAATCCTAAGAACTTTCTTAAATCAAATTAAATGATATGTATTCTCTTTTTAGTTCATATCTCTCTTTAGGTTAATTTATTTCGATTGAAACATCGGGTACAAATAAATATATTTCCACATATATACATATTTGTTAATCACTTGGTTCAGTTTCAAATGTTCTGATCATCAAACCAACTATGATATTGAATGCAAAACTCAAAACGGTTTTTATATGAACTAAATATACAATTACTATAACTTTACCTTACGCACGAATTAATTAAGACAATTTTTTATTTTTACTTTCTATGCTTATTGTAATTTTTTTGTGAAGATTTATCTTTGCTACAATTACGCTTGTTCTCACATAAATTTGTCAATTCTACCAATAAGATCAAAGCTTCTTTCTTATTCCCTTCTTTCCCACAAAACAAATTTTAACCAATTGTTTGGGTCCCTCTTCCTTGCATCAAAGTAAAAGGTATAATTTCAACAAAACATTTTTTCTTCTTAACATTTTTTTTTCTTTATGTGGTAGTTAAAAGTTTCTTGATTCTTATTTTTAGAATTGAGTTTTCTTCTTGATGATCAAAACTTCTTGTTTCTATTGTTGGTAGTAGTACTTCTTGTTTCTTTTCTGAAAGCCTCAATGGTATGATTTGTTTATAGCCAAATTCATTCTTTCTTTTAACATAATCTGATTTTAGAAGTTTGTTGAAGAAGAGTACCTCAAATTAGGAGATCTAAATTCTTGGAATATAAGATTGTTCATCTAGCACATTGAAAATGGAGATGTTGATTAAATTTTCTAATATAATAATGCTGCTGATATATAATAGGGAATATCAAATATATGGTGTAATCTCACCTGAACAAAACAATGTAATTCCACAAAGTGAGGTCTGGAAATCTCGCCTGAACAAGCAAGATTATATATTTGGTGTCAAGAAATGGAGATGTTCATTAATTTAATATGACCAAAACATCTGTGCTAGAGTTTATGTTCTCAGCCTCTATGATGTTAGTGATATAGCCAAATTTGAGCATTAGGATTTTTCTGTTTATTGTTGATTGGGAGATAAGAATTTGTACTAATCTATTAGGATTAATTAGATGATAAGAGTTCAAGTTCGAGTTCAAGTTGGTGGAATGGACAGATGAAAGCAGTAACCGAAAGCTTCTGAAAAGAACATTTTATTGTTGTCGTTTTATCCTTTTTTTCCCTCCAACTGTTATGAAATAAGTGATAGCATATCGCTTTTTAGCTTTCTAGCTGCTCTAGTTCATGTTAGCAGCTGTAGGTTATGAATATAGAGGGAACTAAATGTATGTAATTCTCCTTTTGTTGTTATCTGCATTTTATGACAGAATGTTGAGTTTAGTCACACAAGCCATGGATGAAAAAGCATCCCCACCTGATCTTCACCAGTTAACATGTCCTTGTTTCTATCTATTTAGGACGCCAAACGTGTGAAGTTGACGGTTCAAAAAGCACTCTGGTACTTCTTGCTTTCAGGGCCCGGTGAGTACTCTTGTTTAGAAGTTTGGGAAGTAACAGAAAATATTCACAAAGATTTTTAGTTGCTTACTCTAAACCCCTCTATATCATGCTGAACATATCTGCAGGGGTGTTGGTTTGCTATTTCATTTCCTTCTCTTACAATGGCTGATGGAATACCTGAAAACCTGGAGAAAATCGAGCCTATAATAAATCGTCTAAGAAGGAATTCAACTGGAAGTGTAGGCTTTGAAATGGGAGGATACAAGGTCTTGTCACGTTATCTTGACGTTCCAAGAAGTTCATGCCATGATATGTGCAAACATGGTTATGAACATGATTCTCCAACAAAGGCAAAGATTCCTCGGCCCTCAAGAGCAACATTAGGGAAAATCCCAGAAAGGAAGAAAGTACCAGGCTCAACTAA
Source organism: Solanum verrucosum (assembly GCF_900185275.1). Lineage (NCBI taxonomy): Eukaryota > Viridiplantae > Streptophyta > Magnoliopsida > Solanales > Solanaceae > Solanum > Solanum verrucosum. The sequence continues at coordinate 4,071,075 of NW_026019930.1, read as the reverse complement.
ACTACCTTCAGAGATCAAGAGCCAGACAACTTGCCAAGTCAATGGACAGGAAATGCAATCGTCCACCAAAAGAGTAGTGCCTTCTGTAAATCAACAAAGTGACTCCAAGCTTAAGCCTTTGGAAGAAAATGCATCAAGAAGGCATCAAAGAAGATACAGTGACAACTTTATACCTGGGAGTTCTTCGAAAGTTCAAGAGTCTCTATCGAATGGATCTAGCAGTAGACAAAACCACAGCTGTAAAATGGAGAACGACGGTGGGTCCTCAGAGCTAAGCAAGAAAAAGAGTGTTGTTACCTCAACTGTTTCATTGTCTCCAAAATCTTCTGTGAAAAAAGTATCGAGCACAACATCCAGTAACAACTCTCCCAGAAAGGCTTCTCAACTTAACAGTAGGACTAATCTTGCACCAAGCAAGACTGGGAAAATCAGTCATGAAAATGTGACAAAGAAGACGTCGCATCTTAGAGAATCAAAGACTAAAAGCAACACTATAGGTATTTCCCAGGAAAATAGTAAGGCCAAAGAATCCTCTTTGCATAGAGATGGTCCAAAACGAGGAAAGACAGCTTCATCATCCCTTTGTTCCCCATCATTTTCACCATCTTTAGGTGGTAGTAACTCAAGAAATATTGACACCACTACCCAGTCGTCCGTTTCCTCATGTTCATTGATGTCACCATCATCAAACTCAGCAAATGAGTCTGCTCACTGTGATGAAACAAGCTCTAGCACCAGTCAAAATGGAACTACAACTCAGAAGCAAGGCACAAAACCTCGGAAAGCTGGACAAATTGGCTTAGAAAATGAAGATTGCAGTCCTAAACTGCTCAAGTTCAAAAAAGGGAAGACAATTGATATCCAATCTGAGAATGACAGTCCGCGGAAACAAAAGTTGAGGCAAGTCACCATAAAAGATAAGGGCGAAAATGAAAATGGTAATCTAATAGGAAAAGGCTTGAGAAAATCCACTGATGATGGCCATTCATATGCTGCGAAAGACGAAGTTGTGACGGTAAATCTTCGATCCAATTGTATAGAGGATTCAAAAGAAACTCCAAGTTTGTTCAACAACGTGATTGAAGTTACTGCAAGCAAGCTTGCCAAGACTAGGAGAAGCAAGGTCAAGGCTCTGGTGGGTGCTTTTGAAACTATAATCTCCCTTCAGGATCAAAAATCCTCTCCAGTAATTGGAAGATCATAACTTACATTTCTCTTTACAGAAGGAATCTGTCCGCCAGGTGCAGGATTCCAAGCAGTAATCTGTATGATAATACTTTGTTACTGTCCTTGTGACTATTACTTTAGGTAGTTGTAGGGATTGATCACTCAAATTTGATTTCTAATCGAGTTAATGAGTGCTTAGAACAGTCTAATCAGAGAAATTTGGTTGAGCTTAAGATATTCTTCAATGAGTAACTCACCCATGTAAGCTTTCAGTAGCTGAGGCACTTGTTAGCATATTAAGTCTTAACATCAAGTATTGGTTTTATTCTGCATAACAGAATAGTCCAGACTTTAAAATTCTCTGTTGAGGATGACACACAGTTATCCTAATTTTTTATGCCTGTACATATTTGGTCAATAAACAACTTTAATTTCGGAGGATTACTCTGAAGCCAAGTAGAAATCAAAATGTTGTATTTATATTCATGTTTACCAAAACATTCTTTAGCTTTACAAGACTGGAAAAAGAAAATAAGTCCATCAATTAGTAGAACATTGACTACTGGAAGTAGTAAGATTTGCACTCTATTTTAAAATTAAGAGTTTCACTTCTTGAAATGCATTTCATCTCCCATTAAAGACTCCACTAAAAACCAAGCTATCGCCTCCTAATGATGCCTCCCACTCTGTGGATGAGATCCTGATTTGAGATAATGAAACAACCACCTCCCGCATTTCTGGTCTGTTAATTGCATTTTCACTTAGACACCACTCTGCAATTTCGGCCATCTGTAGTGTAATGAGAAAATATCAGCTCTAGATGCATAGTCTACTGGCAATCAAAATAGAAGTAGAAGAATTAGAGACTTGGACATCAAGATTTTTTAGATTTCCAACCTTGTATACATCTTCCATGGGGTAGCATCCCTTGAGATTTTCATCTATAGAAGACTCTAATGCTGAGTCCGGATCCTCGTCTTGGAAAATTTCGTGAATCTGACCATTCAGTTGACACCTTTTTTGGTTAATGGAAGACTACATATAATGTATATAAATTTAAGCTTTAACAATCAAGAAAGTGATCTCCTGACATCCATGCTCTAAGAAATGCATACATCTCACTTATTCTTCATTTTAGGTTCTTCTTTCGTATAAGCATTTTTTAGTATTTCAAGTCATGTTCTAAAATAGAGTCATTTCTTTCGGATGGTCATTCATGTGGTTGTGTTTCATTCCTTAATATATCCCTGCTAAATAGTTGACTTACAATAGAGATAAGTGATTTCATCTTGTTTGGATCTCCATTTTCACGAATGAGTGCACGTTTGCCAGTAATTAGTTCTGCAAGAACTACTCCAAATGCAAAAACATCTGTTTTGGTAGTTATCTGCAGTTCTTTCACAGATCTGTAACATATGAGACATCAGAAGCAAATCTTATAAATTCTTCTAATCATATGGTTCTGATGTTGCAAGACAATATAGCATTCCATTGTAAAAAGACAAAAAAAAAGGACTAGCAAGAATGACTAAATGCAGATGCTTACTCAGGGGGGAGATATCCTGGTGTTCCAACTAGGCGGGTCGCCAAGAATTCATCTTCATTGGTTCGACCAACTAGTTTTGCCAGGCCAAAATCTGCAACCTATAAAAGAGCACTTTCTTGGATGTATGATAAATGAAAACTACAAATTCTTCACTAAAGTTTTAGTTCATCTATCTATGTACTTAAAGGAGTCAAGAAGGCACCTTAGCTCTCATGGCTTCATCCAGTAGAATGTTACTCGTTTTAATATCACGGTGAACATACCGAGATTTTGTATGGTCATGGATATACTCGATACCCCTTGCAGTATCTACAGCAATCTGTGTTCTTGTAGTCCAACTTAGAGGCTTATGACCTGGTTCAGAACAAGTGGATGTGAGCTAACTAATGATTCTGCTTAATTCTTCTTTTTTGCCTTTTGAAATCTTAATTCTTTTTATCCTTTCTCCATATTGGTTGAAGCTTCTCAGCATGCCTAAACAGAGTTATACAGTTTATGATATCTTTTAACTAGTGGACTGTTATCGCTTAAATTTTGTATCAATATGAGCTTAAGGTTGAATTTACATGTTATTGAATACCTTTTAGCAGTGGTTGATGAAGATGTTCATTGAGAGAGCCATTTGGAACATACTCATAGACCAAGTAGAGGTGATCATCCCCGCTGGCATATCCCAACAGCTCCACCTACACGATGAACTCTTCATAAATACTGGAGCATCATCAAAGTAAATTGCAGCTTTCAGTTATTAAATCTGATTACTTACCACATTTATGTGATGGATCTTGCATAAGACTTTGAGCTCTGCCATAAACTCCTTGGACTTGTTGGACCTCATCTTTTTTATTGCAACTTCCTAGAATCAGTTTGATAATCGCCTTTTAATTGCGAGGCACAGAAGAATCTGAGTTGGCTTGAGAAAAAATGAAACAAAAGGAAGTGCTAGATACCTGCTTTCCAATCGTCCCATAATACACACTCCCATATCCACCTGCCCCGATAATCCTAGACTCATCACAATCGCTTGTAGCTTCTGCTATTTCCTCAAGACTGTATATTACTGGCCTTTCTGATTCGAAAACTGGCATTTCTGCAGAGTTGAATAAATTGATTGTGTTAATTTTCTGTCATGCAATCTTTTCCTGTTTTGCATAAATAAATGGCAAACAGTAAACCTTCAGTATGATCTTTATACATGTACTGCTTCTGAAGTGACATGTTTTTTTTTGTACTAAAGCTTTTGGAAACAACTGCAGCATCCTCCTTGACGCGTCTCTGCAATCTATTTCTCCTTAGAATAAATACTATCACAGTGCAGATTGAAAGTAGTGTCACAGCTGATAGTATTCCAACTAATACCATCCATTTGTGTGCTTTGTGATTCTTGCCTGTTGAATGATGGGTAAAATGAAGCAACGAAAAGTCAATTTCTAATAATCAAATAGCCACTGTTTAATGTATATACCATCTAATAACTTCCTGAGTGATTTCCTTTACATTTTATGGAACTTTGCTAACCAAGGATGAGATACTGACTATTTAACTAATGAAAAAAACAGAAATTTGCTAATATGAGATGATCTAATTCGCCAACAGTCTCAACACGCTTATAAGCAAGCTATCTGCTTTCATGATTTGATTTCTCAGATTGTCACTCAGCTAATAACTATTCTCTCATAAAATCACTTTCTCGATGTTGAAGGAAATTGGAATCAAGAAGAAAGGTGACTTTCTGAGATGAGAACTATTAGTTGAGTGACAATCTGAGAAATCAATATGATGATCTAATTGTTTAGTCAACAATAGTAATACATAGTTGATGAGATAAAAAAGAGACAAATCTCAATACAAGATATAGCATACCGGTACTTGGTAGAGGAACTCCATTTTTGTACATGGGCACATATAATAGCCATCCAACATCTACAAACTGTGGCCCTTTCAAATAAGGATTCAAGTTCTCAATATCACTGACTTGAGAAGAAAGTGAATCTCCGATACTTGATAAAGTATCGTGCTTCTGAACAGTATACGTCACCACAGTCTTTTGTTCATCTTCCACACATCCACATAATAAATGCATAGTTACATTTTCCCCAGCCTTGTAACTTTTTTCTTCTCCACCAACTTCCCAAGCTTGTCCACTATAAATGTCATTAGAAACAATTGCAAATGAATCCCCTGACTGCAGATTGTAAATCGTATCATAGAAATATCCAACAGTTCCATTAACATCTTTGCAAGTACAAGGTACATTTACTAGGTAGTCTTGTCTGTCATCATAGCTAATCGGCTCGATTGCTGATGCATTGACAGAGTAAAAAAAGGTGATATTCTGTTTTGAGAGACTATTGTGCTGATAGAGGAAAGCATTGCACGTCTTGATGTGATCGGAACATGGAAAAGGGTGGATGTTAGTTAACTGAGTTGGTATAGCAGAAGTAAAATTTGTTATGATCTTAGGGAAAATCAGAGGAAACAGGAAGTAAAAAATGAGGATACAACACCAAGAAGCCATAAGCCTTGGCATGAAAAAGTACTCTGCCTTGTGAAATAAAAGGAAAGAATATCAGGTCATGAAAATTATGATAGTCTGATAGAATATTTCCCCTTAATTTGTCAGATCCTATTTGTTGTTTTGTTTGTTGACATATACAGTAATATAAACATAATGCTACTTCGTCATAGCCTTTTGTAGAAATGTAGGGTAAGACTGCGTACAATAGAGACCCTGCACATATCGGGAGCTTAGTGTGTTTGCCATATATGAAACATATAGCAGTATTATATCATATTGTATTTTACAATGTTTCTGCATCAGTGGGAACCTTTGGTTTTTACTGTTTACAATGCATACTTGCCGATTTTTACAATGCAGCAAATGAAGATACCTGGACTCTAGTAGTAATGCTAGTGCTACTCTAATATATACTACTGCCTCCATTTTAATTTATTTGTCTGGTTTTGACTTGTCACGGATTTTAAGAAAGTAAAAAATATTTTGTATCTTGTGTCTTAAACAAAAAAGGAAGAGACATTATTTTTTAAACAAACTAAAAAAATTAAGACAAACGAATTGAAACGGATGGAGTATATTTATTTTTTTTACTCCATAAAAAATTGCATTTCAAGGCAAAATTTGCAAGCTATTGTAAAGCTGTTTAAACCAATGCAGTGGAGGTGGAGTTTCCTAGTATGAGGCCAATTCATTAGGCGACCCTTTAAAATTTTAAATCATTAAGAATTAAATATAACATTTAATGGAAATGAAAATTATGTCACTAATCTTAAGATTAGCTGTTGTACAACTACAAATAGGAAAGGTTACATATTTTAAAGTGATTCAATGCAGGCGAATTCTGCCTTTATAGTTTACCGAATCAATTGTTTTTGCTCAGATCATGTATATATATGTGTAAAAAAAATACTTACCCACAATATATATAGCACATGTCATTATCACCCTACGTATTGCAATTGAGGTTACAATATATTAATGAACTAATAATCGTAGTCAAAACATAAGTATTACTTGTTAAATGTGAACAAATTAAATTGGTGCCGGCGAAGCAAATTAAGTGTATCACGTACGACTAATCAGCCGGCCACTATTTATGATACATGTTATACTATAAATTTGTTTTTAGGTCCAAAAAGATATTGAAATTCTAAATAGAATTACGTAATTATGTGTAGTTTAATTTAATATGCCATAGCAATTTAGTTACGGAAGATCAAATATGATCACTCTAATAGTGAGAAAATTATACTATATAGATAGCTTAAATATATTTTTTACGTATATATCCCTTGAAAAGCATAAATTATAGAGTAAATTTTAGGTTTAGCAAACATAAAAATCATATTTGTATGTTATAGCTATAGTTTATATAATCGCGCTCCATAGCAAACTTTAATATGTATATTTCAGTATACATATACAAATAAATCATTTGTATAATCTGTTTCGGTATATATATACAAAAGAATCAATTGTATAATCTGTGTTTGTATAAAGCGAGAAAGAGAGAAAGACAAAAGAAAACTGGGCAAGAGAAGATCTGTATTTGTACAATTATAAGTGTATAAGACGAAAATATACGTATTTGTATATACAATTTTCTCTCGCTTTATACAAACGCAAACGCAATTTATACATTTGTGTTTGTATAAAGTGAGAGAGGCGAGAGAGAGTGGCGAGCGAGATCTGGGAGAGTGGCGATCGAGATTCTCTGGGGAGAGAGGCGAACGAAAAGACATGTATTTATTCAATTTTCTCTCGTTTTATACAAACACAAACGTAATTTATACATTTGTGTTTGTATAAAGTGAGAGAGGTGAGAGAGAGACTGCCGAGCGAGAAATGGAGAGTGGCGAGCGAGAAATCTGGGGAGAGAGGCGAGAGAGACTATCGAGCGAGAAATGGAGAGTGGCGAGCGAGAAATCTGGGGAGAGAGGCAAATGACAACTGTTTGTTACAGGTTACAATTAAATCAAACTATGGTTATAACATTTAATTTGAATTAACAGTTTGCTATTTTATACAATTTTTGCATTATATGTGACATGGAGATTTATATCCCATTGAAGTAATTTATATATATATATATATATATATATATATATATATATGTGACATGGATATTTATTTTGTTTCCGTAAGTAAAATTTGTGTTTTATTCTCCATTATTTTCTTGATCACCAAATTTTACACTTCGTACAATAGGGGAAAGAAACTAACATTAATCTTCTTAATTCAGTTGGTGATGCATTCGACAAATAAATAATTATAGATGTGCATCAACAAGGGCAGAGCTAGAAATCCGCATACGGGTTCTGTTGGGTCAATAATTTTTGTTCGAATAGTTTATTTATAATAAAGAAATTTATTAAATATATACATTAAGTTTAGACTCAATTATTAACATGAAATCATCTTTCTAAAATTTAGAATCCATCTAAAGTTAAACTTTTGACTACAGTAAATTTTCGACGGGCTAAGAGCAAATGGGCCCAAAAGTTTCACTAAAAAAACTTGCAAAATTAAATTAAATTGTGGTGTAACCGCAATACAATGGTGATGAAAGAAATCTTCCCTTTTATCATTACTTGTGTGATTCTATCGTAGCTTTAGTTCAAGGAAAAACTACAGAATATGACAAACGTACCTATATATTCAAGAAAAATAGCTATATTTTATTTTTTTCATAATATATGGATATAACTACACAATAAATAGCAAAGTTAATTATATACAAATAAATAATTTTTTATATACATTTAATATAAATAAATACAAAATAGGAAAGTTATTATTGAATGCCTAATTAATTATTGCAGGCACGTTTTACGTGATCTTTTCCCAATGTTTACCATCATCAACTTTTTCTCTTTCACGCCTATTTAATTTGGCTTAAAGTATTTTAATTAATGAATAAGTGAATTTCTTTCTGGGCAATTAAGAATAGTTGATAGGCTTCATTTTTGTATGCATATTCTTTGTATCTTATTTAACTATATTTTGTATGCATATTTGTGGTATGTTATTTAACTGTATTTATGTATATTAGCATTTAACTATATTTTTGTATGCATATTCGTTGTATCTTATTTAACTATATTTATGTATATTAGTATTTAACCATATTTTTGTATGCATATTCGTTGTATCTTATTTAACTATATTTATGTATATTAGTATTGCTAAATAGTAATTGTTCACACAATTTCGTCTTCTTTAGCCATTTTTATCAAGGAATATCGGTAACATAACTTTGTTCAGGATGAATTTATAATAGGATTTATTGTGGCTCCTAAAATACACACATTGGTTATAACATGTTCATGTTTAAAGTTAAATCCAATAAAAAATAGTTGTATGCAAATAAAATCACTTTTATTCAATAATTGTATATTTACTCAAAAGGTATCCTAAATATATGGGTATGTATTCCTATGTATTTTTGGTTAAATGTATTTTAGTTTTTACCTTCATTGATTTTTTAATTAACGTTTTCTCTAAGTTTTATTCAGTCATTATTATGACATATCAATACCACATCTTTTGAGACAACAAGAGAATGAAGTATTTAAACTGACAAGAATATGATCGGGTATGTCTTTAAATAAGTAATTATTAGTTCTAATGTTAATAATGGAAAGTTGCTCATTGTATGGACGTAAATTAGGACAGTGGGTTATATTTAGAGGCAATTCATTATTTAGTTTATTGTACTTAAAGATGTATTAGTGTATAAATAGAAAAATAAAAAAGTATACAAAAATACAGAGAAAAAAAGATATAAAAATGTAGTCATTTATTGTAAATAACATACTTATAGCTATTGAATCTGAAGGAAAAATATGATCGAATTAATTCTTACGATAGATATTCATCAGCTCCTTCAAAAAAATTGAAAATTAATTATTTTTATTTTTTACTGAGTGACTCTTCAATTATTTTATCGAAAAATGCTATCGACGATGTCAATCAATTTCTATCACTCGATAAATGATTCTTTTTGAGAAAAAATGTGCATTATAGCAAACAATTAATTCAAAATAAATGTTATAGCTACTATTTCATTTAATTCCAATTCGCAACAAACTTCTTGCCATTCGCCGAGCCAATCAATTTCTCAGCCCTGAATCTCGCTCGCCATTCTCAGTTCTCTCCCTCACTTCTACAAACACAAATGTATCAATTATGTTTGTGTTTGTATAAGGCAAGAGAGACTGTATATACAAATACAAATACATATCTCTCCGTCCTATACACTTATAATTTATACAAATACAAATCTTTCCTTGTCCAGTTCTCTTTTGCCTTTCTCTCTCTCGCTTTATACAAATACAATGTATAGTTTGTGGTTGTATAAAGCGAGAGAGATTTGATATATAAATACAAATGTTTTGACTCGATTCAATTGTATACAGATTCAAATTTTATGTAGATATACAAACACAATGATTGATACATATACATAGTAGTTACATATATACAGATATACATATACAATTCACATCTCTCCACTCTCTGTCCTCTCTCGCTCGCCTCTCTCCTCTCTCTCCTAATCTCATTCGCCACTCTCGCCTAACACAAAGAACATATACATATACAAACACAAATTTTCATAGCACGGACGCCCGATTTATACAAATCGTCGTGATTTATATAAATTGCCACAATTTATACAAATTAAATCAGATGCTCCATAGCAAACATAATTTGGCTATGAAGCGAAAATAGCAAAAATATAGTTATAGAACGCTAATATAATTTTTATGCTTGATATTCCTAAAATTTACTCTCTTTTTTATAACCAGTGATATCGACTAAAGGAACCCAACAAACGTGTACCAATTATATATATGATATGCATCTTGAAATGTCTTTGAAAGAGATTTATCGTCAAGTTGCTATTACACATATAGAATATTGTAAAGCTTATATGGAAAAGAAAACAATTGTCTTTCCTTTTCAATGTACACACATATAACTCCAATGTCCATTTCTATTAGGTCCAGCCTATGACAAATTAAGATACAAAATGGTCCAACCTGATTTAAAAGCCCTTAATTTCTCTAAGCATCTTGTAATTTAATACATACATGTAGGGACAAGACTTTATTGCAATATTCAACTCTTATAATTTCTAGAATTCCCCACCAATTATTTTATCCTCTCTGCTAAATTAATTAGATTAACTTTAATATTTTAAATTTATGATTTAGATGTTCAAAAACTATATAAAAAATATTACGAGTTATAATCTTTTTTATATTAATATGATAAAAATATATATATTAAAATATTGATTAAAGTCCTGACTCTCGAAAAGCGAAATCTGACGAGTAAAAATAATAACGGAAGTGATTAATATGAAGGTCGTATGCGGCTTCGTGTAGAACCTACACCAAATCATTTTGAGATCTTCCATTGGTCCCTCTTTTTTGTTTTCTTTTAAGTGGTGATGATTGACGAAGAATCATCTATATGTGAGATCCATCGTAACATGCTTTGATTCCATGGAAATTGGAAGGGCTTAGTTTTCTATACGCTAAGTCAGTAACGTACTCATGATTTTTTTTTAAGTGGTATCAAAATTAGAGTTTTGACTTCGCTTAATTATCATATTTCGAAATAAATTTAAATTATTTTTTGGTTAATTTTGCTACGAATCTATACATATTATGAGTCCATTGGTTAGTTTTGGTCTTACTAGGTACGTAAATGGTCGTCACTAATCCTAAATTGGAATGAATTTTTCTAAAAACTTAGTTTAGAAGGTGAGATAATTATTATTTTTTTCGAAGATTGAGGATGTAAACGAAACCATTAACCTCTCAAACCAGCCCAAAAATACTCCAATATGCTTTTTACTTCAATTTCAGATCACTATGTAAATAACAAACTTGACATATATACATATTGCTCAAGTAAACTTATCTACAAGAAAGAAAAGAAAAAAAAAAGTAAAAGCAATTCAGTATGCTAGGATATTGCGCAGTAAATTAAACTTAATAAGACGATACCGCAATTTATTATATGAAATACTTAAAATGCATCAAATAATGCACGAGTGTTTAGTAAGAAAAATGTGAGTATATATATAATATTTTGGTCATTCCTTTTGCCCTTGGATATTGACGTTTTCTTGGTTGAACTTGCTCTGCATAGATTGATTGACCTGCTGCATATACTGGGCTACCATTTCATTATTCAACTCCATCTTCATTGACTGTATATTTGAAATTAACAGCCAATTAATAAATTAATTAAGTCGGATGGATACATGCGAATCCACTTGAATACAACAACAAAATTACACCTAATTTGAACTCCATGTATCTGAACGTACCAAAATTTCGTATAAATTACTTACTTGGGCTAAAAATGCATTATAGGGGTCATTAAAAGGGTATAATGAAGTGGTTGCAATATTGGGAGCAGTAGCTGCAGCTTTGGTGACTGTGGCGCTGGCGGCATCACCATAATTAGCTACTTGTGACGGTTGAGTATGAACGGTCGGGGCCATGCCAAATGCTGGAGACATGAAGGGATGACAACTAGGAGTGGCAATTGAAGTTGGATAAATGAGGGGAGACTGATAAGGAGCTCGAGCTAAATTAGCACTCATATTGTTAATCATTCCTGCAGTGCCCATGCCAAGACTAAGACCACTCATTCTTGCTAGTAATGGCATTTGAATATGTGGTTGCATCATCATCAACATTTGTTGCTCCATGTTTTTAGCATAGCTTATCATATGAATTTGTGCTTGAAGCTGCTTTAAGTACTTTATCACTTCCTCCAACATTGATGCTTTATCTGTCTGCTGTACATACATATAATTATGTCATGAAAAAATTACATTATCCTCCTATATATATATCTATGATCAGTTGGACATCCTTCGTCAGAAAATTATCCTGTGTATATAGCTAGATCAAATATTACTGGTTAGACTTGCATATGTGGTAGTTACGACTACGTACCTTACTTGCATTTGGCACCAACTTCTGCAGAGCTTTCATCTTTTCGTTGATTCTAACACGGCGTCTCTGCACCAAAATTAAACAAAACAATGGGTAACTAGTGTGTTCATATAGTCATATATAAAAGGCCATTGCCAAGTTGTAAATACTATTCATTCACTTTCTATAAATACACTAGCTAGCTAACTTGTCGTAAGGTGCATTAATTAAATACAACATACCCGCTCTGACTGGTTATGAACAGCAGCTCTTCGACTACGTTTTGATGGGTTGGAGCTTTTTGTTTCACGTTCTAATTCCTCCTTGTTTTCCTGTCACAAGTCATCCAATATGCATTAGAGTTTGATAACATATATGTATTTGAAAGAAGTATACATATCACTGCAAAATATAATTCCAAAGTACTAGTACTATATATAGTACAAGAATGTATAGTGGGACATTAGCTAGGTGACTAGCTACTGATATTTGCATTTGATCATCGTACTAGCTGGCTAGCGATCACTTTTAAACGAAGAGACATGACTGATTATTATAAGATACTTATAGCATCCAATTTTTTTTTATTTAGCAAGTATGTAAGAAGTTTAATTACCGAGCCACCATGGCAGGCAGAATCCTCGTTACAAGGCCATGTTACCATGGTGATATCATTGTCCCTAGCACTTGCACGAGCGTTTAAATGTTCTAGTGATATTCCACCAATATATAATTGGGGGTCAGAATCTGATGATCTCATCCTCTTTAGTACTCCTCTTGTTTGTTGAGCACCATAAGATACATTTTTGTCCCTGTTGATGTTTGCCTGATTTTGTCCATCACTTCCCATTATATAACTATGATTTTGTTTTTGGAAAGTGGCTTGATGCACAATTGACTCTAGTGTGTCACCAGCCTTTCCCCATGTGTGTTTTGTTTGCTCATTGGAGAGGTTGCTTCCAAGTCTATGCATGGCTACTTGCCCATTTTCCCATGTTAACTCTGCAACTTCACACTTATTGGACCTGAATTTTTAGATATCATATTAGTAGAAAGAAAGAGATGTTGAAGAAAAATGTTACTAGTAGCTAGTATAATAAGAACATACATGGGGTCAACTTGATTCTGCTGGTTATGCACGTGGCTACGAGGATATCTGTTCTCCTCTACTTCTTTTTCTACTACTTGTTCTTCTTGTTTTTGGTGACTAAAATTCCACGTATGATGACTCATGTTGATGCCTTTGATAGGGTCTACCCTTATAAGTTCTCAGTTACTGCCAGTCCTAATATATTGAGTTGGCTTTCCCTCTTTTATACTAAAAACGTTATTTCAGTATCTTCTGGTCCCCTACAGGATTGTCATATTTAGCTGAATATTTAATGTATGCACATTATGTGTTGTAGCAATAAAAGCCTGGATTTCAAATGGATAAGTTTTGGCAATTTAGTGTATCTGTTTTACTCTTTTTCCTTGATGATAGAACTCTAAAGAATGAAAGAGCAAAATTTTTATCCACCTAAAGATCAGGAACTGATTTCTTCATTGTAATTAGTAACTTCCAACAAAGATATTTTCCTTTTTGATGGGGTTAAAAACATTCAATGCGTTCAAATTTGCCGCCTCTCTATCTGACTTTGGTTGCTTGACTAGTGATGCAACAACTACTCAAATAAATTGACAGCATTTTAAAAAATATAATTAATTTCAATCACATAGAAGTTATGCCGACTTCATAAGATGAGGTGGGGCCGGTACTTTGTAGTTATCTTTTGTCACTCTCATCCCTGATTTCGTATAAACATTAGTATAAAGTTCTAATTAAGCGCTGTTAGATTAAAATTTGGTATCCTTAGTATAAGTTGTTAATGTAATTACAAATTTCTTACTGATAACATCAGCACTTTTGTTGTTACATGTCATTCACTTGCTAGCTTATGCACCAGGCTGATGCAGGGACAACATGTTTTCTCTAAGTTGGTATGCTTTGTTATGAATCAAACATGTCAAAGTGTTTTTGCAACACCTTGTCATCATGTAGAAGATTTTACTCCTCATTTATGGGATCCCTCGGATTTAGGACTTCCCAAGTACCTCCAAGCTTGTCAACTGGATTTAAGTTATATACACTGATAGCATAACAAATTTTACACTGTTGCTGTAGTTTAACATGACATAGTAGGTTGGTTATCATTTTTACCAGCTTGTCAATTAATTTTAGTTATAGAGATATACTGGTAATTACTTTGCAAGTGACATGATTGTTGTGTCAAACTTAAACTCTTGCCAATTATGCCACTGGTTCTGGAGACATGTCAAGTCACAGTTGATTCTGGGTAGACATTTTGAATGTTCTTAACGACAACAACAAACATTTCAACTTATACTGCACTCTATTGTAAGTTCTTAATTAGACATGGTCTCATGTAGGGAAGTCAGGTGGGCACCCATAATCAATTTGACAGAAAAGGATTTACCTAGACCTGTGTGATCAATAATTTTGTAGTATTTCTTGTTTCCACGTGATCCATATTAATTGATGTCTCAGATTGATATACGATACCTGGAAATTGCACGGCCACACTTAGATGTTGAAAATGGGGTTTATTATGGATCTCCATCAATAGCTAAATAGAGACAGTTCACAATCAGTTTTACCATTCAAATTCTTAGTAAAGGGATTATTTCTCTCCGTGATTGGGATGCAAGAAGGCGTGTCTTGGAGTAATGAGAAATGTTCTACGTTTGTACATGTGGCCAAGGTTCGAATCTTGGAACCAACTTTCTTAGGCCATGACCTATGTCTTTTAAATACACATTTAAAACTATACTATGGTTAGTTGATATGTATTCTCACTTTAATCTTTAACCGCTAAGGTTAGATTGCTTGGTTTGGTGTAAATACTGGGTACATGTAATTTACAGACATCAGGCACTAGGGTCAACCTAATGATTGAGATAGAAGTCCCTGTCTCTAGCTAGCCCTGCTGGCTTCTGAGAAGCAAAATTCGTGGTTCTAATAACTCTTCCCGTGTGAGCTATAATTCTACTGTTGGAATTTTGTTTGAGACAGCCGGTTGGTCACATGTTACTGTATTGGTCCATCATCAGGCAAAAAAGGGCCACCTTTGAATTCTGCATGCTCATTAGCATACATAGATTATCGAATGAAAATGACAAAAATTTACGTTTTGAGAAATAGTGAGTGTAGTTTGTCAATCGAAGTTTATGAATGTCAGCAGAAGCAGGAGACAGCATGTTTTTTTCAGAGGTTACAAAATATGTCAAGAAGACCTCTATTGGTTGTGTATGAAAGGGTTTAGCCTATGGAAATATAGATTCTTCCAGGAACCAGTAACGCATAAACATGTCAAACCAGTGATAGATTTATACCAGTGTTGAAACACAGAACAATAGCAGCAATTATCACTTAAAACACTTGATTGGTATGAGTTGTTTTTGCTTTCGATTACATACATTTCATCTAGTAATAAAATTCAGCATAACAGGATTAATGCATTTTTTTATTTCTATAAACCAATCATTGCACCCTGGGGCAACAATTCTTAAGACAGATTTCAATATAAAATCAATGAGTTGAGCACAATTCTTGTGTAAATAGAGTTTAACAGGATTCATTTTCCGGTGCTGTATACTTTTTTACAGTTAGAAGCAGTAACATGTAACAGGTCCAGTCCTTGTTGATCTAATCTTATTTGATTTCTCTTTCACTGTGGTTTCTTCATATCTTCTTTTCTCTTCTGCTTGTGTTCTTGCTCCTTTGGCAATATGATTAATCCTCGCTAGTTTGTTTTTGTAATGCTGCAAGTTCCTTTTCAAAGCAAGCTCCACTTGATTCTGCATTTTCCCAATAAAAGTCTTTTTAAGCACTAAGCATTTTGCACTATAACAGCTTCAAAACTTGGAGAGTACTAACCTTTCTCCTTTCCATATGTTGTTTCGCCATCATCTTCTTTTCGTTCTCCCAAGCAAGAAGCGCAGAAAGAAGTTCATCATGTCTGAAATTTGAGAATATTTCTTATTAAGATGCCACTAATTACAATGTCTTGCAACAAAAAATTTAGAAAGTTGTGTTCTAGGTGAACTGAAATCATCAACTTTTATAACATAAAGAACAATCAATAATAAAACTTGTACCGCTTTCTTATTTTGGCTATCTGAGCTTTCTCCCAAGCATCAGCTTTGTTTTCAGCATTTCTGCTAACTCTTGAAATGCCCTTTTGCATTTTATCATTAGCAGCAGGAGTTATGGTCACTATTTCTGCTGAAGTTTTACGATTCATCGTGGATGTCCTTCTCATTGGAGCTTCAAATAGAACATGTTAAGCAATTTATCCTCATGATATCTTGCTAAAGGAAAAATGACTTTTAAGTTCTATGCTCTTGCAATGTAAATGATATTTACACAAACAGGTCACTAGCAGAAATGGTAACTAACATGTTAGGAGTACTAATAATCCAGGAAAATTATGTATAGTGTTGACATTTACCTGCTTCTGCTGGCCTAATAACAGGTCTTCTTGTTTTTGTCTGATATTGAGAGCCAGCATTTTCCTCAAGGGAACATATAGCAAACGCGGTAGCAGCAATTGCTGCTGCAAATTCTCCATCACCCAAGTCATAAATGTTCCTTTTCATCTGGCTAAACAATTAGTATTACTGCAGGTTCCTGTTCCGGTGCCTGGTGCCTGGTGACGAAAACTTAGCTACTATTAAATATTGTCTATGTGCATTTGTAGCTTAGACAGGACTAGTACTCTTTGTTTCTATTTTTGGAAAAGGCAAAGCTTGCTGAAGTTTATTTATGTCCTCCAAATGCTAATCCCTTTTTGATGACACTTTCTAAAACTTGAGAAAAAATTAAACAGAAAGTTAGTAGAGTTTACTTTTAAAGAGGGAGACTAATGTACTACATTTGCTGTTTCCAGCATTATACATAATCTTTGCAACTATGTTTGGTATAACTTCTCCAAAAGCAATAGACTTTTTCATCTTACTTTCCTAGTCATTCTTTTCTCAACACCCTTGTGGCGAATCAAGAATTTACACGTCCTGAAATATATATCTAACTATATTTATTATTAGTAACTTTTTGTACATATATACTATAAGGTTTGATCTCAAATTAAAATACTGGATTTTGCTAAATTCGTATCCGTGAATCCATCACCATCCCAGTCCAAAAGAGATAGAGAAAGTGGGCTTAGGAAGCAAAGATAAAAAGACAAGCTTTAACCAAATTGACAGTCTTTTTTCTGTTTTCTTGATTATTATTTTTAGTGTAAGATGGTATTGGAGGAAAGGTATGTCTTTTGTTTCTATTGCATGCTGCAGGAAAAGGCATCTGTTTGGAGTTTTTTTTTGTGTTGAAGTGGACCTATGGTGCAATTAGGCCCAAGAGTTCAAATGGATAAGTACTTTGGACCTCAAGTAGGAAGACCCAACTGTAATATTACTGGACTAGACCTAAACAAGTCCTAATTGATCGTTCAATATTTCATGGCCCAAACCAGGGATTAGCAACCCAAACATGGTATGGCCAGTTCAACAAGATATTATTAAGAATAATTACGATCCTAAACACTTCAGTCAATTGATTTGCAAAATATGCACAAATTATAGGGGAATTAAAATTTCTTGATCACTTATAAATTAAATTAAAAAATATTTTTTTATAATCACTTTTGTGTAAAAATAAAACCAAAAAGTATTTAAAAATGGCCTACAATACCATCAATTATGATCATAACTTTATGAATAAAGACTATTGGTGTTTGTCTTTTTATATTCATTACTTTTTTTAATACATTTTTTGTTAAATTAATTGACAAATACATCTTTTTTCGTACACAAAATTACTAAACTAATCTTTTATTTATTTTTCTTTATAACAACTAAATGAAATCTAAACAGTAAATATGAATATGCATATATTACAATATTTCACTATAATATTCATGAAATTTTCTGACAAATAACACCACAATAACTAGTGGTGAATTTCTAGTCTAAAAGTAGGACACATAACACACGATAAATATAATATTGGACTAATAATACACTAAATTTAATATTAAGTAATTGACCATAGATCAATTCCCACCTAGCTTACTTTGGATTTGACTGATGTTGACGTAGTTGAACCAAATCTTACTCAGTTGTGATAAAACAAAGAAGTCCTACTTGTATAACTCAGCCATTGTTGATTTCTTTTCGGCAGTCAGCCATTACTAACGACAAACTTTAAGCTTAAAGACACCTCACAACTGCAAATCCAACAAATAATTTGACTCTGCTCATGCAGTTGACACCTCATTCATTATAAATTTTGTCTATATTTCCTCTTTCTCACATCAAGTGTCTTGAACTTTAGTTTTGTAGCAAAAATCCCTTCATTCTTGAACGAGTTAATGCTAATTGTAGGCTATTTAACACCCCTACAAAAAGCTCCAAACTTTAGCAGGTACACTTTGAGAAATCTGAAACTTACCCTTTTCATTTCACACGCTTTTCTTGTTCTTTCCCCCCACCACAAGGTACTGGCCCCTTTTTGGCAGAGAGGCTGCTGCACATTATCAGTGTTTGCTCTTTCTTTCATTTTGGAAATTGGGATCTAGTATTGTCAAATTCTTGTAGTGTTTGAGGTTATTTCTCATCTGGGTTCAGCTCAATTTTTTCGGTATGTCGAAAAGCTATGAAAGATCTTAGCTTGTTATTGTTTTGTATGCAATTGTTTGGTGTTGGTATAAGGGAGTTCTTGTGATTGTTGGATCTAGTTTTAGTTTGCTGATTTTGATTGGTTAGTTTTCATTTATCTTTTTAATTTTGAGTTTTACTATCTATATTTCACGATAAGTGTCCTTTAGTACTTACAAGGTGTAATTGCTTAGCTACACTTATCCAGTTTTGTGTTTGAGCTTCTGTTATATCTGACCAAGAAAAGCAATTTGCTATGCACCCTCATTTCACATTAATGCTTTGTTAATCTGCTATTGACTTTTTGACATTATGTTAGGTTCATTTAATCCTATTAGAGTAGGTTAGAGTCCCACGTTCGTTGGAAAATGGACTAGTGATATGCCTATATAGACTCGGACAATCCTCCCCTCATGAGCTAGTTTTTGGGTTGAGTTAGGATCAACTGTCATATCTTTACAAATTCAATCTAAGGAGATTGTATCATAGTTTTCAGAAAGACATAATATGTAAATTAGTTGTAGCTACCTCAATATAATGAAGGATTCTTAAATACGGAATGACAAGAAGAAGTTAATTTTGTTTAGATATTTAATCAGAGAACTGCTAGCTTTATGATGAAATGTCATATTTTTCCTCATTGTCATTCATGTAAAAGTTCTTTTATTGCTTGTTAACCTTCTCTTAAACTCTTAACATTTATTGTATCCTTGTCCGTTACAGCTTATGCCTGTGTTCAAAGAGGGGTGAAGCTGAGTAGGATAAAAGCCAATGGGCTTCGCATCCTTCTTGTTAATCTTTCTGGCACTTTGTCCTGCATTTCTGGCACAAGTAGTTGAAGATACAGAATTTTTGATTGATGGAACTGTAAAAATTGCTGAGACAGATGATAATTATGTTTGCGCTACCCTTGACTGGTGGCCTAAAGAAAAGTGTAACTACAACGAATGCCCTTGGGGCTCGGCATCTCTGATAAATCTGGTTAAGTTCTACTACTAATTGATATTGTGGGCATATATTGCTTTGCTAAAAGTCACAGCACAGTTAGCATTCATTATTTTTGTTTAATATTTTCAGGATTTGTCTCACCCCTTTCTGGCAAATTCTATTCAAGGTTTGCATGTTCCCATCATGTGATAACTTTACCTTAGTATTTGAGATCTTGTTGTTCTTACTTTAATTAACAAACATTGATTGGTAAACTCTATAACTTCACCTTAAACCTCAAATGAACCATCTATTTGCAACAGTGAGAAAATTAGACTTGATGCTTCTTCAGAATGCTGATTGATTTCTCGTCTATTCTGATTGCTAATTTGGTGTTGCAGCTTTCAACCATTTGAGAGTACGACTTGGAGGTTCTTTGCAAAACCGAATAATATATGATGTGGGCAATTTGGGGTCTCCTTGCCATCCGTTTACCAAGCAGGGGGATGAGTTGTTTGGATTTTCAAATGGATGCTTACATATGGATAGATGGGATGAGCTAAATAGTTTTTTCAATAAGACAGGGTGAGTTATACTATGAAATAAATATAAATGTACTCTCCCTAATGGTAGTCACTTCAACATGATATTAGAGCCAAACAAAGGTCCTAATTTCAAGTCTTACCATCACTTATTAACATAAACTATTTCCACGTGCTTGGAAAAGAAAAAAAGAGCATTGGGCCAGCATGTAAGGAGTGTGTTAAGGCATAATGAGATAAATAAAATTGTCCCCTACCTATTAATAGCTCCGCTTTTTCATGAGGTGGTCACTCACTTCAACAAAGTGAAGTTTATCCCAGTTTCACTGCTTATGCTGCAGAGCACTTGTGACCTTTGGCCTGAATGCATTGCGAGGGAGGCAGCGGACCAGTAAGCGTGTCTGGGAAGGGAATTGGGATTCCAGCAACGCCCATGATTTCATAGATTACACTGTTTCCAAGGGATACCAAATACACTCATGGGAATTTGGTATAATTGCTGACAATTTCCTTCTCTCTTTTTTTGGTAAATCACTCTTGTTTAATAGAAGTTGGATTTCCTTAAACAATAGTCCCACTTGGTTTGCAGGAAATGAGTTGAGTGGTAAGGGTATTGGTGCAAAGGTTGATGCCGAACAATATGGAGAAGATGTTATACATCTTAACAATCTCATAGACCAATTGTATAAGCATTTTCAACCCCGACCACTTCTCTTAGCACCAGGAGGATTCTACGATAAAGAGTGGTTCGAGACGTTCCTTGAGGTGTCAGGGCCAGGCACTGTCGATGCCTTGACTCATCATATATATAATCTTGGTCCAGGTAAGCTAGCATAATATGGTAGCTTGTCTCTGTATGAAAGCCTCTACTAGTTTAGAGAATCTAGCTCAAGGATGACACATGAAATCTAAGCATTGACTATGTTTTCCTGGCTCTATTTGTTTAGTTTATAAAAGTTTTTCGCATCTTCTACAAAAATTATTTGTCACTTAGAATGTAGCACTAGCTATTGACATCATTAGGAGGCTGCGAACCATCTAGTAAGAGAGAATTAGTTTGTGGAACGAAATTAGATAATTCAAATTTGTCAATGTGACACTACCATTGACAGCACATTTCATTAACATAAATGTCAGTATTTGCTTCTGTTAAATTCGAATTATGAACAGCTGCACGGCTGCTGTATGTTTTACTTTATCTATCTAACTTTTTCTTGTAAGTGTTAGTGAGGTGTTCTATTTGTGTATAAAGTTACATTACTACTTGTGTTCTCTGGATTTGTAATTCAATTTACTCATGTTACTTCATGAATAAACCAGAAAATTTCTGTTTCAGGATCTGACCTCAATCTCGTAAACAAAATTTTAAATCCTCTGCACTTAAATAAAATTGCTGATACATTCAGTAATCTTACCCAAACCATTGAAATAAATGGTCCTTGGACTTCAGCTTGGGTTGGAGAATCTGGTGGGGCCTTCAATAATGGAGGTCCTAACGTGTCTAACACCTTTGTGAACAGTTTCTGGTAAATTTCTTGGCTGACTTGATTTATTTTTTTCATTCAGTAATCAGTTATTTGTTTTTGTTCATGCTTTATCTTGACATGGAATTAAGGTACTTGGATCAGCTCGGGATGGCAGCCATTTATCACACTAAAGTATATTGCAGGCAGACTTTTATTGGCGGAAACTATGGGCTCCTTGACACAAGTACATTTGTCCCAAATCCTGATTATTATAGGTGAGACAATTGGCTTACCAATCCAAGGTTGATCTCTCAGAAAAAAGAACATTTTTCCTAATTCTAGTTATTAAATCCCTGATAATCTGATCCAAAATCTTTATCCTCGTCCTTCAACGAACGCAGTGCACTTCTTTGGCATCGGCTGATGGGAAAAGGAGTTCTTGCTGTTAGCAACAATGCATCATCATATCTGCGCTCATATACCCATTGTACAAGACATAGAGTAAGAGCCCCCTTGGATTCCTGAATCATTCACTTATAGAATTTCAGATGCATCATTTCGAGATACATTAGCCTTCACAGAAAGGAATTTGACTGTTTCCTGAAAAGAAGTCTTAAACTTACACATGGAATCACTGTTCTATAAACCTTGTTCATCATTTATAGTAATATGACTTCTTGTGTTGCATTGAGTCCATCCACTTCCGGTCAATATAATTGTTTGTAGAGACTAAACTTCACACCTACTTTTAATTAGGGGAAATGCAATGAGAATCCAACTATATGAGGTCTGCATAGTCAGCTCAAGCCTGGATTAAGGAGGGTTGCGATAGGTTGGTTATCAGCATAAAAATAATCATAATATGCTGAAACCTCTTGGTATCCATGTTAGTGTTAAATAGGCAAGGTGTCCCATCACATCCCTGTCTGAGTGTGAGAGAGTTTATGCTAGTTCCAACACCATGAAATGCCTATCAACGGAAAATTATTAGCATTGGAATGAAATGGTTTGAATTGAGCAAAACCAGATATATCAGATTCGTAGAGAGCCAAACTAAATAGTTTGAATAGAACGGATCAGAATGGGTATAGGGGATTCATGTAGCCGCTAATAGGATTGAGGTGTAGTTAGCGAAGCAAGCTGTTTTTCTTGATTATTATCATTTAGACCAATTTAAGTTGTAACTTGTAAAGACCATATGTTTGACACTTCAGAAGGAGTAATAATAGCAAGGCATTTTGTTTAAGTGCTTTGAGGAGTTGATCCAATTCAGTCTCAACTAGGTTTTCTTTTCTATGATGCTGGTTCTCCCTTGTGCTTAGCTTGGTAATCGAGCTTACCACTCTTGGATACGTTAGAACCTGAGATTCTCCTATGCTTCTTATATGTTGCTTAAGATAAACGAGTCAATCAAAATGGAGTAAATAACACCTTTCTACTGAACCATATGGTGGCATTTTGGTGAAGCCAGTTTCTGGTAGCTAATGTTCCCATTTTATTCTTGCCATACTGCAGTAACTTTGGTTATTCTCATTGGTGTATATTCCATAAAAGCCTTCATATCAACATCCAATGATTTGCATTTCTTTGCTAGTTTTCAAGATACCTTTCAGTTTTACTGGTGTTCCCTCTGTGCAGGCAGGTGTAACATTACTATTGATCAATCTAAGCAACCAAACTCATTATGGAGTCAACATCGAATCTAGTGTAAGCATCACCTCGCATGTCAAAGAGAAATCAAATCACAAGAGTTCTTTCGTGCAACGTCTTAAGAAAACTATTTCATGGGTTGGAAGAAAATCATCAGATGTTACATTATCACGAGAAGAGTACCATCTGACTCCACTAGATGGGAACCTTCAAAGCAGGACCATGCTCTTGAATGGAAAACCATTACAACTCACAGAAAATGGGCACATCCCAAGTTTGTCTCCAGTCCTTGTAAACCTGAAGTCTCCAATATCGGTTTCCCCCTTGTCCATCAAATTCATAGTATTCCCCAACTTTAGCTCTCCTGTTTGTACATAAGGATTAGGAGATACTTGTGCGCTATAATCTTGCACTCTATCTATTCATACCCTTAGTAATTGTATAATTGCTACAATAAACTGATCTGGCAAATTTTATACAGTTATGTATTATATGGCTAGATAAATCCCTCCCCCTACTAGTGTTTCCAGGAACATGCATCTTGTAATGTAAGTTGTTTATCAACTTGCAGAATTAGATGTAATTTAGTTTCCTCTTGGTGCTTTTGGATCGTTTAATGGCACAAACTAAACAGTTTATATCTAGACTGTTATTGCTGTCTAGCAAACATTTTATATCCTCTCTTAGGATGTTGATATAAAGTAAGGACAAAAAAGAGAGTACATTTTTAAGGAAGTTCGACAATGCACCTCTTATTAGTTTAATAGTTTACTCAAGAGGTACTCGATGAATGGTTGATTGGAATAAAAAATGGACGTTGAGCATAAAGTACATTCGACCATGTCCTCACTCATCAAGCAATAATTTTATTTGTGTTCCACGTTATTTCTCTACAATGGTCAAGTAGCAATTTTGTCGTCCTGCCTTCCAAAATACCAGACAATTAACTTGGTTTACTGTCATAGAATATTGTAAAATTATAATACAAAGTAACATAAAATTACAGAAAGAAGCATTTGTGAAACTCAAGAATAGTTGAAATGATAAAGAACTGAAGTTAACGTCTGAAAGCTCATTAATAGGTTGCCACAACAGATGTCTACTGGTTTACTTTCCAAGCAAGCGCCGAATCCTCCGGTTGACCCCTTGAACTCTGGTACCAAGCTCATCAACATCCTGTTCAGTATCATCCAATGCCTCTTTATGCCTGTAATATCCAACAGCATATACAGAATTCTTAGAAAATCTAGAGAACTTCTAGTGTGCTCAAGAATTTTTTATTTTATTTGTAATATAGGACCAGGACTGGTTTAAATGAAGCGACACAAACAGTGAGAATTCATATCATATAGTCGACGTCAACTTGCTTGGGATTGAGGCATAGTTGTTACATATACATAATTCTAAGAAGCGACTAAGTAGCACAGTACTTTAACAGTGACAGTACAATAAGGAGATGGTGGAAGAGGGAGAGAACAAGGGAGGAGAGATTGGAATCTGCTTAAAAGAATTATATAACACTAACCTCTCAATTTCAGATCCCATGTCAACAGCCATATTCTTGAGCTCCCCCAACAGATCGCTGAGTTCTGACAGTCCATCATCTTGCTTTGCTTTCTCAGCCTGTCAAATGTTCAAATGAAACAACAGAATTAGCTAACTGATATTAGTCATATTACATTTCATATTTTCATGAAATGAGGAAATAAAGAAAGAAGAAGAAAAAATGAGGAGCACAGATGCTCAATCCTCAATCTGGTAGTGAAGAATGAACAAGTTCATCACCACTAGGACTTAAAATTGATGACAGAACCAGTAAGAATCACCTCATAGGTCCAACACCCCAAAGCATAACAAAGAATGCAAACTTTTCAAGAACACTAAGGTACTGCAAGGATCACAGTGTTTTACTACTCTTGCTGTTTCACTTTTGGGGTTCCAAAAGGAAACTTCTATTAGAAATTCTCCAAACATTAGGCCACATTTGAAAATGGAATATGGCCCTTTCTAGAATTAAATCTTCCTATAAACAATGGAATATAATGACATAACTCTAGAATAAAAAAGAAAAAGAAGAGAAATAAACATAAGCAATTTGTAATTTACTCTTAAACATGAATGTTAACTGGAAAATTGCATCTTGAACGTTAGAGAGAAACATTAGATGAAAAGGTGTCAAAATGCCAGAAAAGTGGACGGCGAAGTGAGGAAAGATGCAGAAACGAAAATTTTCAAGCCACGGGCCTTAAATGTGACCAAAATTAATCAATAGTGTCCTGCATGTTTTATAGTTGCAGGTTCCGGGTGTATTTGGATCTGGAGAACTTCCTTATTTAATTTTTTGTTTCTTTGAGGAGAATTATAACAGTATTCTCTATTTTGTCCCGAGTCACATGAACATACCTCAACTTTCTGCAGAGCATTTGTAGGCTCTGGGGGTGGTGTCCTTGAATTTGACCTTGCCTTGGGTGCAGAGCTCAATCCTAATTTCTCCCTCTGTTCCAGGTGGTTGCCCCTTCTTTGAACTGGATCATCTGACACTGTGCACATTAACAGAGTATCAAACTAGCTATCTCAGTTGACTCAACCTTTCCGTTACTACTACTTTCAAAATCCATCACTTTTCCCTCACGATCTTCAAATAATAGTACATGAATAAGAAGAACAAAAATAAAATGAGTTACTTCTTGTGATAGCGGGCCCTGTAATTGGGCGACTTGTCTTTGGCTTCCAAGTCTTAGAAAATATGCCTCCAAGACTCCCCAAGAGTTTTTCACCCTGAAATTAAGTTTCAAACATAAGTTTCACAAGGATAACAGGTAACAATTGCAAAACAGCTGCAAAAAGCAATTAGATGCAAAACATGTAAGAGTTATTATTTTTTGTAACAAGTACATGTAATGAAGAACTTATCAGTTCAAGAGAGTAAGAGATATCTTTAAGGGTGCAGGGACTTCTAGGTGGAAGGGTAAAAACAGACTAGTTATGTATAAATAAATCTACATCTCCTTCTAAAAGCAAAATGGACAATAGAATAAATTTCATCTTAAAACGAACGGATATGAAAATAGAAACCACCACTCAAACAGTAAATACATAAATAAATTAGAGAAGAAAGGTGCATCATGAAATGACTACAAAAACTAGCAGAAACATAAAGCATACTAATATGGGCTTTTAATTAAAGATAATTATGTAAAATGTTAGATCGCAATAATGTTTGCTTCTGCGAACTAGAAAAAAAACTTATATGAGTGAACTAATCAAGTCATACCCGGCTAAGATCATGGTCGATATCTGCTGCAGTCATATGGGTTCTTGTAATTTGTTCTCCCTGTTGATGTAGAGTTATCAAAGTTTTTGTTGCATCCTCTCGCATGTCTTGTGCAATCTTCAGGCAGCTATTAACAGATTTTGTAGTCTCTTCTGACCTGTAGACGGCATAGTTTTCCAACTCGTCTACAGTTTGGTTCTCAAATCCTCCAGACTCCCGGAAATCGTTCTTGTATTTATTTCTTGCCGTCGAAGTTGAGTAAGCATGTGAAGGAGTCTCTTTAATCTCATCATCATCAAAAGGGTTTGTACTCAAATTTGGGGTAGCTGCAGAAGGCTCCGATGATATTCTCCTGGATGGTTTTACAGTTTGCTTCTTGTCCGACTCATCGTCAGAATCAAAGGGATTTGATCCAGAATTACTATGGGCCACAGGATCCGCAGATTTTTTTCTAGCACTCCAATGTAAAGGAGACTTCTTAAGACCATGCATTTTTTTTATAGATAGAAAGTAATCCCACAGGGATGGACTTCCTAGATTAAGAAATTATCTGCAGAAAGAGACAATCAAACTATTAAGCGAAGTTTATAATAGAGACAACTGATAGTTTGCTACTGTGAGACACGTACAAGGAGGCAATTCAGTTACAGATCACAACAGAACATTGGCTAGAAGATAAGAGATCAGGAGCAGACAACATGCAAAAGATAGCAATAAAGACTCAAACCAAGCTTTGTTCAGAGAGTAGTACTAATAAGAGAAGTCTAAAATCAAGTATGCAATACTAATAGTCTAATATAATACTACAACAAAAACAAGAACAACAAAGAACTGCATCTCGATCCCAAGTGCTTCCTATTCATTTGCGGGGCCAGAACTGCGGGCCCTCTTTTTTTTTCTTTTAAGAGGTGATCTCGAGAATCAACTAACGGAAAGATCCATAGCCAGGTGACTCACAGCCTCCCTCTCACCCAAATAACATGAAATGGGACGAATCAAATCAATAAGCTTTTTGATCGATTCATAACTCAGCAAAGTCAACTTCAATCAAGTCAAGGGGTCTTACCTTACCTACTTTTCCTCAGGTTGATTCATCCTACTCAAATTTAGCTATGATAATGAAAGAGGAAACCCAAGAGCATCTCTCTATTTGAACCAGTTTCATTCAAATAACACACACAAGCGAGGATAGCTTGGTGGTAGTTGAGAAATTTAGTTACCAAAGTCAAACTATGTTCATCCTAGGAAAAATCGAGAAAAATGAAAGAGAAAATCCAACCAAGAATAATATCGAAAATTTAGGGGATATACAAGTCCAGTTCTATTTACATCTCCATCATAACAAAACCCAGAATTTCAAGTTTCTTTCTATAGAAGCAAATTCCAGCAATCATCCTTTAACTAAGCAGAAATTTAAGAATATTTCCATTTGATATTCCTAACAGCTATCATGCTGATTTCTCAAAGACCCACAAATCATATAGTAAAAAAAAAAACCAAAAAAAACCCAGTATTAAGAGAGAACGCAAAAGGGGTTTTCTCTACAGAGTAGATACGCTAGCTTCAAATCATAATTTCTCACATAAAAATTACACAAAAAGTAGAGCAAGTAAAAGAAAAAAACAAATCACTGAATGAAGTTTGAAACGACCTATATGAACAAAAAGATCCATTTTTTTCCTTCATAAACTCAATAAATTCATGAATTGAAATTCAGAACTTGTACAAAACCCCACAATTTAGAGCAAAAAGTAAAGAAAAGAAAATCCCCATAACTGAAAAACAGAATAGATCAAAGTGATGATATGCAGTACCTGAAAATCCGAAGAAGATGAATTGTAGGAAAAATCTACGAAACTAAATGTGAAGTGGGTATAGATATAGCCTATAGGGGATATTTGTAAATGGTAAAGAAGAAGCGTGGAGCAGGGGATGTTAAGACTTTTTGAATTGTTGCAGTTTGGACCGTTTCCTCTTCGTATGCCTACGTAGACCGGACTTCCTCTCGCCAACTCTTTTCTTGCATTTATTAAAATTAATTAAAAATAGGAATTTGAATAGTCATGATTTTTATGAGTTTAAAAAAGAAACTAAATTAATTAACTTGATTTTTAAAATTATAAAATCGAACTAAATTAATTAAATCATCTTTTGTCCGTTTGATTTTTGTTGGTTTTTTCAATTTACTTTTGGTTTTTTGGTCGAGCTTTTTTTTATTATTATTTTTAATAACTTTGGTGTTTGAATTAGCTTACACACACTTTCGATTAATTTTGTGATATTTATTATCTTTCACCAGTAATAGGTATGAGATAACTATATCTACTAAGGTTAGGACATATAAAAGAAATCATTTAATGTTTTTTTGTCTTTGTTGATCAATCTTTAATTTCTTTATATGATATTCCCCTGTTCCTAATTACTTGTTCACTTTTGAATTGACACACCTATTAAGAAAACAATAATTGACATAGTGAGTTTACCATTTTACCCCTATTAATTATGAAGTAGATGAATTAAAAACTTAAGATTTTCAAAAAGTTCTACCCTTTTCAAAAATAATTAATTGAGGGTATAATAGGTAAAAAACAATTGTCCTTTCTTGATTTGTCAAAATAGATAAGTAATAAGGAACAACTAAAAAATAAAATATGGACAAGTAATTAGGGACTTTACATTGTTAACTACATGTTGCAACGATTATATTATAGCATAACACTTT
The DNA here is from genome assembly GCF_900185275.1 of Solanum verrucosum. Classification (NCBI taxonomy): domain Eukaryota; kingdom Viridiplantae; phylum Streptophyta; class Magnoliopsida; order Solanales; family Solanaceae; genus Solanum; species Solanum verrucosum. The sequence continues at coordinate 4,041,587 of NW_026019930.1, read as the reverse complement.
CAAGTAAATTAATTTTTAAGAAAAAATATCGTTAATAAGATATCTTAATAAAATATAAGTTATTTTTACATGGAATAGATTTTTGGACTTTTAAGGACTATAAATCAAATTAAAATTGACAAAGAACTAAATTACCGAAAATGCATGTAAAGAAATTGACTAACAAAACAAAAGTGGAAAAATCAAGATGTACGGAATTATATCGGAAACTGATGTCATTGTATTTATCGACATGCAAGAATTTTATTAACATTTGCTTAACTTAGAAGCATTAGTTTTGTCTAGAAGGAATTGCATTATAGAAGCATTAATTAGTTTAGTCTAGAAGAATTTACTTTATTTCCTAACTAATAGGAGTAGAAACCAACGTCTATGATTACCATATATACTCCTTTAATCTTGAATTTTTTATGGTATTTCTTTTCTATATGCTTATGAAACATTAATTAAGAGAAATTTTTGGCTATTTAATTTTTATTTATATTTTAAGATATAATCTCTACTTATTAAAAATTTAATTTATTGAAGTGTTTATACTTTGTAGTCTTCAACAACAATTACTATCAAGGATAAAATAGAAAAATATATTGTTAATTTTTTTTTTAAACTTCTAATTAAAATGACAAATACAATTAATTTGAGATAACTATTTTTTAAAATTATGACAGATAATTTGAGACGAGGGTAATTGTCAAGTTATGAATTCATTATCATATTATCTTTAGTACTTTGTATATAACGATAACCATTGTAAACAAAAACGGTTTTTTGCGACAGCCCATTGACTTTACTTCATTCACATAGTTAAAAAGAAGTAAAAAAATCAACTAGATATAAAAGTAACAATAATTAAGATCATGATATTGTTAATCAATTTTTGACTTTTTTGCCAGTGCACTGTTTCTTTAAATAACAATGAGACCATTTATAAAGAGATTTAATAAAAATATTTTTATCTATTTGGAAATGATAGATGCCCTTCAGGGAAGGAGCATTTGCACTTTCCAAGCAACTTCTATGAAACCAGTAAGATTTAATTATGATGTATATAGAATAATTCTTAATTACTAAGTTTACATTGTAATTTAAAAAGCTCATTGCATTCTTTGTATGGTTCACCAAGGAACAAATAATTTAAGCAACGCGGCTTGGTGAAGTGTGTCATTACTTTCTTTAAAAGTGTAAATGGTTAGAGGGAACATATTTTTATTTACTTAATATAGTTTGTGATCGCATGTGAGCTGTATGATTACATCATCACGAAAAGTTACTTTGTTTCACATAATTAATATAAATTGTGTGAGACTTCTTTTTATTTTATTTGTGAAATTTTAACATAAACAACGTTTCGTTTGAAAAAAAAAAAATTCACTAGAAATTTCTCTTCAATAATTAGTAATGAAAAGCTTTTTGGTTTAATTCTCACAAATGCTTAAGTATTATAAATGTCAACATGAATGGCAGACCGGTATTTTTCTTTTATTCTGATGAAAATGACTTGAATTAAGTTATGGAAATTAGTTGTTCAGCTGGAGGGAAAAGGACCACTTCCAACATTATCAATAACTATTTATTTTGCTAATGAAGTTTTGGACTTCAATTTTTCCATGAATAGAACAAATTATCATTTTGCATAATGAAATTTAATTTGAAGTTAAGCTTATGCACATACTCATGTTTTCTATGAGGAGAAAGTGATTACTAAACTCTTGATAATAAAGTGGCCTAATTAAGGAAGTTAGTTTTGGCTTAACTCTTGGAAATTAGGGAGCCGAAAATTAGGTACTGTTTTTTTTTAAAGAGAAGTAGTACATATTTTGATGAAAAAATGTGTTAGTATTACCTTTTTATAAAACGAATTAGGAGATTCTTTTTGTTTGTTTTTTGGATCAAGTGGACAGGCAGAGTTTTATAGAGAACTCATCGCACGTCATGTCTATATTGTCCAAGTGGACTTGGCTATACTAAATATTGTATATGTGATTATTAAGGGATTTAGTTTTACCATTTAATCATGGACCTTCTGGTAGCCTAGACCAAGTCTAATTAAATTAGCTTGGATAGAGAAGTGGGATTCATATAATTGACTCCAATTTATTTGAGATTGAGACATAGTTATTATTTGTAATCATCCAACAAGAGATCAAAGCGGGTTTGACAAAAAAAAAATAGCAATTGTATAAGAGTGCATAGTGGCACTTCAATTATGTAAAGAATTGTGAGTTGGAGTCGCCAAACAACAAAAAGGTGGGAGCTGCGGAGGAGTTTAAATGAAACCTCTTGTACCCCCCTAATGATCTACCACTAGGGAAACTTTTGTTGCACAACATGCAAACATGATTCAATTCTTGAACTTCTTCTATTTGATCAATTAAATGAAAATTCAATAAAACAAGAATCTAATGATCAAGTAAAAACACCAACGTAACTTTAACTCTGTATAGCATTCTACTAACCATACAAGCTAATGATACGCAACAACGACAGTGAAATTTCACTAATGGAGTCTGGAGGGATAGAGCATACACAAACTTTGCTCTTGTTTCATGAGGTAGAGATATTATTTTTGATAGACCCTCGTGTTGGGGTTATTTGCCCTGATTTCTTACCATAAATAAGTTTTCCTTTTAGGAAAAAGTTTTAATATTTTGACTAGTCCTTTTCTTGTAGGAAAGAATTTAGGACTCTATAAATATAGGCTTGTTCCTTCTAACTTAATTAGCATTCACAATGTAGTCTTAAGGGCTTTGAGAGTATTGGTTAGGGGGAGAATTTGTGGGTCACAAGCTTGATACGTTATCACTTGTGTGAACCTCTCATGTATTCCGAGTGAATTGGTTGAGGTTATTTCTCTCTATATTTTGTACTCTCATGTTTATATAGTGGATTGCTCATCTCCTTTGTGGACGTAGGTCAATTGACCGAACCACGTTAAATCTGTCTCTTTTGATGTGTTTCTCGTTTGTCTTCTTACTCGTGGTCTTTCGAGGTTTGCTTTGCTAGCTTCCGCATTACACCTGCTTATTTTCGGTCCTAACAAGTGGTATCAGAGCCATGGTTCAATGATGGAACCATGTTAGAGATGGGTGTTCATCTTGGTGGGTGTAGTTCTAGTCGCAACCTTTTTGACAGTAATGAAGATTTTGTTGGAGAAACTGTTTCAGAGAAAAGGAAAACTTATTTATGGTAAGAAATCAGGGCAAATAACCCCAACAAATCTCCCCCTTGGCATGAATTTCTGACAATATAAATTTGTCCACCTTCTTCACATAATCTTTAGGATCTTGCATCTCTTCTCCATAATCTCCTCCATCAAATCTACGTCTCGACACAGAGAACTTCTCTGAAACAGTTTCTCCAACAAAATCTTCATTACTGTCAAAAAGGTTGCGACTAGAACTACATCCACCAAGATGAACACCCATCTCTAAAGTGGTGCGCTTTACTTTGCAACTTTCATTGATGATCATTCTCGCAAGATTTGGGTATATCCTTTAAAATCCAAAGATCAAGTACTTGATGTGTTTAAGGAGTTTCAAGCCTTATCTGAGAGACACACGGGAAAGAAATTAAAATGTATTCGCACTGATAATTGTGGTGAGTATATTGGTCCATTTGATAACTACTGCAAACCGCAAGAAATTCGTCATCAGAAGACTCCTCCAAAGACTCCTCAATTAAATGGCTTGGCAGAAAGGATGAACAGAACTTTAGTTGAGAGAGTTAGATGCGTGCTTTCAGAGGCTAAACTTCCAAATTCATTTTGGGCTGAAGCACTTAACACTGTTGCTTATGTTATTAATTTGTCTCCTGCTGTTACTTTGGATGGTGATGTTCCAAACAGAGTTTGGTTTGGTAAGGATGTTTCTTATGATCACTTGAAAGTGTTTGGTTGTAAAGCTTGTGTGCATGTTCCAAAAGATGAGAGGTCGAAATTGGATGTTAAAACTAAGCAGTGCATCTTCATTGGTTATGGTCAAGATGAGTTTGGATATCGCTTTTATGATCCAATTGATAAGAAGCTCATTAGAAGTTGTGATGCTGTGTTTTTTGAAGATCAAATTATTGAAGATATTGACAAGGTTGAGAAACCAGATTCTCAGATTGATGAGAGCTTAGTTGATGTTGATCCAGTTCCTATTATTGATACATCTTTTGCACATGAAGGAACCCAAGATAATGATCTAGATAATAATCAGGGTGTAGAACCTATAAATGTTCCTATTGGTAATGTTGTGGTTGATCATCAACCAACTAATGCTAAGATGACAAATTTGGATGCTCCAGAAACCTCTTGTAGAAGATCCACTAAAGAGAAGAGAAGCTCAACACGTTATTCTCCTAATGAGTATATCCTTTTGACTGACATGGGAGAACCTGAAGGTTATGATAAAGTCATGCTAGATACTCATAGAGATAGGTGGGTAGAAGCCATGGAAGACGAGATGAAGTCACTTCACGAGAATGGCACATATGAGTTAGTGGAGTTACCGAAAGGTAAGAAAGCTTTAACAAATAAATGGATCTTCAGATTAAAGCAAGAGCAACATACATCTGCACCTAGATACAAGGCTAGGTTAGTTGTCAAAGGTTTTGGTCAAAGAAAGGGAATTGACTTTGATGAAATTTTCTCTCCTGTTGTGAAAATGTCCTTTATTCGTATGGTTCTAGCCTTAGCCGCAAGTCTAGATTTAGAGGTTAAGCAGATGGATGTCAAGACTGCTTTTCTTCATGGTAATTTAGAAGAGGAGATCCACATAGAGCAACCTGAAGGCTTCATCGTTAAAGGAAAAGAAAACCATGTTTGCAAATTGAGAAATAACTTGTATGGCTTGAAACAAGCTCCAAGGCAGTGGTACTTGAAGTTTGAATCTGTCATTGAAAATCAGGGATACAAGAAAACTTCTTCAGATCATTGTGTATTCTTTCAAAAGTTCTCTGATGATGATTTTATTATCTTACTACTTTATGTGGATGATATGTTGATTGTTGGCAAAAATAAATCTAGAATTGTAGTCCTTAAGAAAAAGTTAAGCAAATCGTTTGCGATGAAGGACTTGGGGCCAACAAAGAATATCTTAGGCATACAAATTCATCGAGATAGACACAAGAAGGAGTTATCACTATCCCAAAAGGAGTATATTGAGAAAGTACTCAAGAGGTTCAACATGACAGAGGCAAAAGTGGTTAGTACACCTCTTGCTAAACACTTTAAGTTGAGTACGACCCAAAGTCCATCTACTAATGAAGAGAAGAATGAGATGTCAAGTATTCCATACTCTTCCGCAGTTGGTAGTTTGATGTATGCTATGATTTGCACTAGACCAGATATTGCACATGCTGTTGGTACCGTTAGCAGATTTCTTTCCAATCCTGGAAAAGAACATTGGGCTGCAGTGAAATGGATACTAAGATATTTGAAGGGTACTTCAGATATGGAGTTGTGCTTTGGTAGTGGCAAGTCTGAACTTGTATGCTACACAGACTCTGATTTGGGAGGAAATCTTGATAATTCAAAATCCACTTCTGGTTATTTGATCACTTTTGGAAGGGGAGCTAATTCTTGGCAATCAAGACTTCAGAAGTGCGTAGCTCTATCTACCACAGAAGCTGAATATATTGCCATCACTGAAGGTGCCAAAGAATTGCTTTGGATGAAGGAGTTTATCAAAGATCTTGATTTTGAACAATCAAGGTTTGTCTTATTTTGTGATAATCAAAGTGCTATTTATCTCACCAAGCACTCTACCTTTCATTCTAAGTCCAAGCATATTAGCAGAAAATATCATTGGATTAGAATGGCCCTGGAGGAGAAATTATTTGAGGTTGAGAAGATACACACTGATGACAATCCTTCAGATATGCTTACAAAAGTGGTGATCGTAGACAAGCATGAGTTTTGTAGAAGTGCGGCAGGCATGAAGCCTGTCAAGAGTTCCTCCACTTGAAGTCCATTTGGCCCCTTGGCTAGAGGGGGAGTTTGTTGGGCTATTGCCCAAGTTCCAACCAAAGGCCCATGGCCTAATCCTACTTGAAAAAGGATTGAAATTATTCTCTTTATTTGGTTTCCAATTCTATTAGGAAAAGGATTGGAATAGTAATCCTACTTGGAGTTAGTTTTGGCTTTGTAAGGAAAAGCACAACTCCATAAATAGAGGATAGTCTTGAGAGAATAATTCAGATTGCTCATTAATATTGTCTTTGAAATACATTAGGACATAAGAGAGGTTTTTGAGAGAGCTTTCAACAAGAGATAAGAGAGAAGAAAAAGGGTTTTTTTGTTGCAGTCCTTTATTCCGACCAGCAACCTTCAGATCGTGTTTTCCGATTAACTAACCATTGGATCGGGCTGAAATTTGTACTGAGTGTTCCTGACATCTTGGTGGTTGATTTGAACGGTGGAGATCGAATTCGAAAGTCAGCAAGATCCTGTTTTAGGTCCCGAACAGCAGCTGGGTTTGGGTGGTGTTTCTTTCTATTTATCTTTTGTTGGTGTAGCTATTGTTTGTTTTCTTTTGGCACTTGTTGTGTAGCCATTAGAAGAATAATTGTAACTCTCTTATTGTTATAGTGAAGCAATTCGGATCTTGTCGATCCCGTGGTGGTTACCTTCGTTTTGAAGGATTTTTCCACGTTAAACTTGGTGTTCTTTATTTTAGATTTTCGTTTTTCATCTTTTCGTCACAACACCTCGGCTTTGACTCAAATAAAAGATGGATTTCTCTTTCCAAATTAATGATACAGCCATGCAGGCCAAACTAAGTAATTTCAGAAGAAGTATTAGCAATTTACTGTCTCTTTCCAATTTCTGTATTTTACAAGCTACATGTCACGTCCCGCCACTTCGCAGTAGAATTTTGCATCCGGATAGGGGCGGAAGGGTCTAGAGTTGTGGAGAGGTTTCCGGAAGACTCTAGAACCCTTTAGATTATTCAAGAAGGCTAGAGAATTCCCTAGAATTCTCTAGAATAACTTAGAAGGCAATGGAAGGTCCTAGATAGTTTCCAAGAAAGAATTCTCTAGAATGTGTAGAGGAATTCTAGAAGAGGGACTAGATATTTTCTTGGAAAGCTTTAGAATTTCCTAGAATTAGTAGAAGATTCTAGGGAGGGACCAAAGTGTAAATAAGTTTAGGGACTTAGAAAGTAATTTAAAATTGTACTTTAGTCCCTAGGAGTTAGTATAAATAGGTGGTGCCATTCATTTGCAAGGCATCCATCCAACCAAGAATCCATCCAAGCAAGCAAGTTGTAAGCATTCTCCAAGCAATACAAAAGCCTTCTTCCAAAATTCTCTAAGTCTTCCTTTTCATTCTCTTAGCGATCTAGTCTTAAAGAGCTTACTTGAGCTTACAAGATCGTGAAAGATTCGTGAGTAAGTTGTCAAGTGCCACACGGAGCATTAGTGAGACTCTAAGTCCGTGACATACAACTCTATATTTGGAATTAGGAGGAGAAATCCATGCATGGAAGCAAAATATAATAAGAAGAGGTAAAGGGAAAATGGTAGTAAAACGTGTACTCAACTGAGAATCCTACGTTAATTCAAATCCAACGGCTGATATTCACCCCCTAATTGAGCATCTCTATGGTTGAGTTGAACTTGGCTACCTCATGCTTAAAACACTTTTTCAGACTCAATTCGGTTTCGTTTTTTTTCTCCAGTGTCCGGTATACATATTGAAGTCCGAATAAATTCAAAAGGCCCAAGACCTCTTGATTAAAGATGAATAAATACTTACTAATTTCCACTCCACCACAACCCTTGATTTAAAACACGTCAAACAAATCTTTATAACAATTGGTAGTAGTATTTCTTTTTCTTTAGGGGTTTAACATTTCCCACGAAATTTTATTCATTTTCAAAGCAAACGCATAACTAAGAGTAGAGAAATACCAATCATCTCATCACAATTTGTAAATATATCTTCTAAATTTTGTGATTTTAAATTTAAAATATATAAGTTGTACTGAAATTTTATTTAATCTAATGGCCTTAATTATGTGATGTGATTGTAAGTCTTAATTAATCCAAAGATTCATTTCTCTTATTATGGGTGGACATGATATAGTAGATATCAAAATCGAAATTTTTGATATTGCAAATTCAATTTTATGATATTTGATATGTTATTAGTATACATTTGTAAGAAAATAAAATTTAGGTAGCAACAATTGAAGGCTAAGTTTTTTCTAGGCAGTGTACTACGTTCTCTATCTAACTTTATGTGACAGCATCTGACATGTCACATTGTTCAAGATAATAATGTGTTTTTATATTGTATATGAGTAGTCTCAAAGAAAATCTCATTGTAGAGGTGGAAAAGCATTCTAAGTTGAGAAGAAAACACATCAGAGACCAATTTTGATTAATTTATTGAGGTTAGCTTTCTACTGGAAAATGTTTCTGATAATGAAGCTATATATGGTGCTGAGTTTACTCTATAATAGGACGAACCAAATCTATAACTAAACTAGGTACTATTTTTCCGAATCCACGGTAACCCCATTTCTTACCATATGTGTTTTTTGCCACGTAAAATTCAACCCCCGGCCCTCTCTTTTCCGTATCCAACGATTAGGATGGCATGCAATTTTGGTTGAGTCTCTCTTGCCGCGATCTTTTTCTCTTTCTCCGTAAGGCCCATGTATACTTTCTGAAAAATACACAAGATACAACATGAGAAAGTGATAAAGTACATGAGATACAACATGAAAAGGTGATAAAATACACAAAGATACAATATGAGAAAGTGATAAAATACAACATGAGAAAGAAAATACATTTAATATTACCTTCCCACGATGTTTAGAAAAACTCCGCGCGTACGGTGGTATTGTACATGTGAGTGGTTGTTGTTCGATGGTTTTTTCAATCCTAAGCCATTATGCTTTTCCCACACAACGTCAAACCTCTTAATCTTTCTTAATGAACTTCTGCAGATATATAAACTATAAAAACAAATTAAATAATCTAACGAACCGCTCCTTTTGACGGATCCAACGCGGATAGCCATTTGCACGCACCACTTTTTGGAATCTGCAAAAAGAAATTATTTAAGTAAAACAAGATATTTTCAATAAGATTAATAGAAATAAATCAATTAATATTAATATACCAACCATATTTGTTGGATCGAGACATTTACAAGGAGTTACGAAAAAAGTTATGGAAAGATGAAAAGTTAAGTAATTTATATATGTACAAATTTTTGGATTTACTAATTTAACCTATTGATAATTTTTTGGATTTACTAATTAACATTTTAATTAAAATGATACAATTTAATATTTAAACAGTTAAATGTTTTATAAAATTTTGATTTTTAGCATGGGTAAAATTCATGTAATCCAACTTTTAACTTCGAATCTTTCCACTTTAATCATATATGATATGATGATATGATATATTATCCTAAAACACCTTCATTTGGTAGAGCATATAAGACTAATGCTAATTATAGTGTATTAGTAATATTTGTACTCCCTCCGTCCCATTTTATGTGGCAACATTTGACCGGGCACGGAGTTTAAGAAATAAATGAAGACTTTGAAATGTTTATCAAATTGCCCTTTAAAAAGTACACTCACTTTTCTCTCTCCTCATAAATGTATTGGAGTATTATTTTAAGATTAAGTGGGACCAACAGGGGTAAAAGAGGAATTGCACCTTTAAATTCTTACCATATAAGGAAAGTGACATTCTTTTTGGGACTGACCAAAAAGGAAATATTGCCACATAAAATGGGACGGAGGGAGTATTAGTTATGCTTGCATTAATTATACATAGATTATTCTTATGAATTATTTGGTTTGATGCATGAAAAATAGTATGCATTGCATAAAAAAAATTATTTACAAGACACCCTCCACTATTATAGTGGAAAAAATGTAAAAAATAAAATAAAATTGAGGGGCAATTAAGTCTTTTATCATGTTAATGCATGCATTAAAATCATTGCATTGCTAATACCTAAAAATCTCATAATATTAACAATGCACACATTAATACACAATAAAATGTACATAGATTGAAAAAAATATCAAACAAAGTACTAATAATACACAAAACTAATACATACATAATTTTTTTTAATAGACTCAACCAAAAGACCACTTAACTCAAAGTTTTTATACTATAGTTTAAAATAAAACTCAGTAATGTAATAATAAACTTACCATATTTTCCTTGGTTGTCGACGCCAAGGAGGCAATTTTTGCCCACCCATGTAAATTTGACCTAAAAGTAACAAAGAAAGGATTATGTTTTTAATAGACAATATATAATACTTTAGTACAATAAAAACAAACTAAACTACCTTTCTAAAGAAACTCAATTGAGCAATCGCAGGGTCTTCAGGCACTGATACTCTTGGCTCAGTTAGAGGTTTCATGATTCACTATAACAAAAACACTTTTTAGTGGTAATAAATAGACATATTAATAAAGAGTGTTAAAGTGTTAATTGGCGTTAGTTAAGTGTCATTTGATTAAATATCGCTAAAGACTTTAGGGACTTGTACTTAATTGCTACTAAAAATATATATTGAGTTATTGCCGTTAATTAATTACGGTTAAAGATTTATGTAGTGATTATGTACACCACTATGCAGCAAAAAGAATCTCATGAGAAAACTGACCAGAGTGGTCTTAAGAGTAGAAATGATATGCAACAGAGTGGAATCATGAACCATAGTGATTAATATCATTCCACAGGTGCCCCATTAAACTCATGAATAGGTTGCAAACCATTTGTTTAACAGAAGTTATTTTAAAACTATGCATATTGCATTGGCTTACATACCCAGCCAGCTCAAAATTTTTGGAAACGACCTAATCAAGGGTTGGAGAATTGGAACTAGCAGTTACAATGTATCCAAAAACAGACTATGCAAAAGATGATCCAATTACTTCTCCTAACCAAATAGTAATAATTAAGTACACACCCCTCAAGCCCAAACTAGTTCTTCTCCATACGTATATATTTCCCTCCTATTTTTTGAGTCCGTCTTTAAATGAGCGTCAGGGTTTCTCTAAAACTAGATGTTCTATAAATCTAACTTATCCCGAGCCATACCTAATGTAAGTGTATGTAACAACTACTTAACCTTAGTGACAACTAGTTAATTGGATAAACTAAATGGATTTTCTGCTTCTGTTTATTCATGATCTTAGCTAAATCCATAATGATTCCTAAAGATGGAAAATCGTTTGAGATAATTTCCATGTAAGAGATTTCATTTCTACCTCATTTAATGCCGCGCTAAAAGACTAAATTTGTGTAGAAAATGATCAAACGACCTTCAACTTTTCTCATACACCATCATCTCTAATCTTGTTGATGAGTTCTAAGTAGCAGTGTAAAATTATTCGCATTAAGTCAAATTATTCTCAATGAACAAATTAATTTTGCCCCATCAATACAACATACAGAGTGTATCCCACAAGTGGGGTATGGGGAGGATGGCATGTACATGTCTTAGCCCTACCTTGTGAACATAACATAGAGGGTTGCCTCAGCTCACGTAAAGCATATCAAAATCAAGTCATGTGAAAAGAAAAAAGTTAGTGAAGAAGTCATGTAGAAAATAACATTGAAGTGACAACAAATTAAGACTCCATCATAGAGTTTCGAATTTCCGATGATACAAACAAGCTTAACACAAGTCATAACGTAAAAAGGAGGGAATGGGAAAGATTCATCAAATAGTTTGAACTGCAACGTACGCCAAATGATCCTAACAATGAAGGCATTCTGCCTAAAAACTCTTATTGTCTACTTGAAATTCACCAGTTACAGGACTGAAGTCACTTTCTTTCTTCAATTAATCCTTCAAAATTTCTTTCTTTGCCTCTACAATGAACAATTAATTTTTTGTAGTTCTCAACAAGGTTGCAGTTGCAGCGCTTCTTGAAGAAGATTTTTTCGTCATGCCATTCTATGCTATCAAGTGGTACAAATAGAAAAGTGTACTGGAGAGTTGGATGAGTTATCAAAACCTAATTCATTATGTACAACACAAGAGTTAAAAGAAATATAAAGAAGATCAGTAGAAGCACCTTAATTAGAGACTTTTCTGCAAATTATCGGATGAATTTCAAGACTTTCAAGCAACACAGAGGGGAGTGGAGGAAGAAGGTAATAAGAGAATCAGCTCTGAAGTTTTTTTAGTTTTTTTTTTTTCGCTTCCTACAAACTAATAATTCATAATACACACATATATATAGGGCGGAAATGATCTTAGGCCTAAGGTAGTTCGAAATAACCGACTATAAAAGTTAGTTATTGTTTTATGATACACTCAAGTATATATATATATATATATATATATATATATATATATAGGGAGGAAATGATCTTAGGCCTAAGGTAGTTAGCAATAACCGACTATAAAATTTAGTTATTATTTTATGCTTCACTCAAGTGTGTGTATATGTCTCGTTATGAATTCATTGTAGTATTTAACTTACAACTAGTTGTATATAACGACAATTAGTGACGTATTTAGAATTTTTTTCCTATATTGAACAAATAACGATGAGCGGGGAGGGAATATTAAACATTTCTTTAAAAAAAATATGAATGGAGTATGTATACATAATCACTAAAAACATTTATTATTATTATTATTATTATTATTATTAGGTCAAATACATAGATAACCCTTTTAACTTATTTTTAATTTTCATTTTGATACTTCATTTCAACCTTGTTTCATTTTAACTATTCAATTCCATTGTTAATATATTATTTAAACATAAATTTTTAATTTTATGTTTCCATTATTTTTATTTATGCTCTTTATCTTCAGTTTTACACTTTAAAAATCACCATATGTCCATTAATTTTCAAAAAGAAAATAAAATTGACGAACCCATGTAGAAGCAAAGCATGCCAAGAAACCTTTTAAATATGTTATTAGTAGAAAGACTGAATTACTTGAACTAATACATTTAGTTTTAGCAGATTTCAAGAACACTGTTAGCAGAGGTGGAAAAAAGTATTACATTACTTTTGTTGATGACTTTTCTAGATACACTAAGGTATATCTTCTTAAGTCTAAAGATGAGGCTGAAAGCATGTTTTCAGAAGTGGAAAATCAATTAGACAGGAAAATCAAGAGATTTAGATCTGATAGGGGTGGTGAATACAGTACTAAAACTCTAGAAGATTTTTGTGAGAAAAATGGTATTATACATGAGGTTAGTGCTCCCTATACTCCATAACAAAATGGTGTAGCCGAACGGAAAAATAGAACCCTTAAAGAAATGATGAATTCTATGCTTTTAAGCTCTGGTCTATCTGACAATATGTGAGGAGAAACAGTCTTGTCTGCATGCTATATTCTTAATAGAGTCCCGCATAAGATGTTAGACAAGACCTCATATGAGTTGTGGAAAGGGTTTACTCCCAACTTGAAATTTATGAAAGTGTGGGGGTGGTTGACTAAGGTTGGTCTACCTGATTTTAAACGAGTAAATGTTGGTTCTAAGACTTCTAATATTGTCTTTATTGGTGATGCTCAAAATAGTGTTGCTTATAGATTTATGTCTCTAAATGATCATTCTATTTGTGAATCTAGAGATGCAGAATTTTTTGAGCATATTTTTCCTTTAAAAATTAATGTGTCAAGTGATGTGCAAAATAATGCTTCTACATCTATGTCTATTAATTCTCATGTTGTACCTACTTCTAATGTTATTTCTAATGAGTATGAAAATGAACTTAAAAGGAGTAAGAGACGTAGAATTGAGACAAGTTTTGGTCTTGATTTTATCACTATTTTCTTAACTGAAAATTTTGATATTAATATTTTAAATGATGAATTAGTGTCTATCTATTTAATAGAAGAAGACCCTAAAACTTATGATGAAGCAATGAGATCAATGGATGTTATATTTTGGAAAGAGGCTATTTAAAGTGAACTAGACGCTATAGTTTCTAATCATACTTGGGATTTGTATGATTTGCCTAAAGGTTGTAAGCCCATAAGTAGCAAGTGGATATTTAAGAAGAAATTGAGACCTGATGGTACAATTGATAAATATAAGGCTAGACTTGTGATTGGGGGTTTTAACCAAAAGAAAGGTGTTGATTACTTTGATACTTATTCTCTTGTGACTAAAATAGCAACCATTAGGACTCTTATTGCTTTAGCCGCTATTCATGATTTAGTGGTACATCAAATGGATGTTAAAACAACATTTCTAAATGGTGATTTAGAGGAAGAGATCTATATGACTCAACCTGAGGGTTTTGTGGTTCCAGGACAAGAGGATAAAGTATGCAAACTGAGAAAGTTCTTATATGGACTAAAACAAGCACCTAAGCAATGGTATGAAAAATTTAATATTACATTAGTGAATAATGACTTTGTTGTAAATTCATATGATACATGTGTTTATTCTAAGATGATAGGTTCAGATTGTGTCATTATATGTTTATACGTAGATGACATGTTAATCTTTGGTCCTAATGTGAATGTTATTAATGAGACCAAGAACTTTTTGTCTTCTAAATTTGAAATGAAAGACCTTGGTGAAGCTGATGTGATTTTGGGAGTTAAAATCAAAAGAATTGCTAATGGTTTCTCTTTATGTGATCAGTCTCATTACATTGAAAAGATGTTGAAAAAGTTTGATTGGTTTGATGTAGTTCCAGTGAGAACTCCTTATGATCCTAGCATACACTTGAAGAAGAATAAAGAATCTAGTGTTTCTCAACATGAATATGCTAAAATAATTGGGAGTGTAATGTTTCTCATGAACTATACTTGGCCTGATATAGCTTATGTTGTTAGTAGATTGAGTAAATATACTCATAATCCCAGTAGTGAACATTGTCATGCTCTTCATCGGTTGCTAAGGTATTTGAGAGGTACTATGAATTGGTGTTTGCATTTTAACAAGTTGTTTTAGAAAGTTTTTGTGATGCAAATTGGACAACTGACAATGATGAAGTTAGCTCCACCAGTGGCTATGTGTTTACTTTTGGTGCAAGTGCAATTTCATGGAAGTCTTCCAAACAAACTTGCATAGCATGTTCTATATACCATGGAATCTGAATTCATTGCTCTCGAGTTGACAGGGCAAGAAGCTGAGTGGCTGAGAAATCTTTTAGCGGATATACCATTGTGGGGAAGACAAGCTTCACCGGTCTCTCTTCACTGTGACTCACAAGCAGCAATTGGAATTGCCAAAATAATGTGTACAATGGAAAAAAGAGACATTCGCATCAGACATGGTGCAGTTAAACAGTTGTTGAAATTGGGTGTTATTTCCTTGGACTATGTAAGGTCCGAAAGAAATTTGACGGATCCTATGACTAAGGGCTTGACAAGGAAAATAATCCTTGAAACGTCGAGGGGGATGAGGATAAAGCCCATTGATTGAGGTAATGTGGTGGACCTGTTACGCCTCAATATACATCACATTTTCTATCCCTACGGCGTGAGGCAGTGTTTTATAAGGTTGAGCTTATTTTGCTCTTAATGATTATATAGCCGTAAGGTGGTCTATTTGAGATAGACTTGATGGAATCACCTACGTGAGTGTAAAGGTGTGGTCGCCTTTTATGAAAGAATTGGGTCGTCTTTCTAGAGCACTCATAAGACCCAAGGTGTGTGTGCATGACCATAAAAGCACTTTGTTGTATCGTGGAGTTTGCATAAAATCAAGGATATGGTATGTGTTATGGGGGTCTCAACTTATGTCCATTTAGTTCAAGAGTACTTCACTTTGTGGATATGTGTTGTTGCCTCATTTCACTACGTGTCAATTCAAATCGAAAGATATTAACACTTAAGTACATGTTCCTCTCTTTTGCCCAGAAATTATTCTTATTCTTTATCTTTGCATTAGTGGGAGATTGTGGATAATATTACTCTTCTTTTAATGCAAAGGATAAGTTACATCTTATAACTCTCCGTAATTAATTTATGTGAACATTGCTAAGTCGTTAGTAGATGTGAAATAGGAGAGTTACTTTCTCATTAATGGTTCACATTTATCTCAAGTGTCAGTTTCTTAACTTCGTAAGAAAATATTCAAAAGACTTGAAGTTACTTCTGTATTATTGTTGAAAATGTTCTGGAAAGTGGATCTGCTCATCAGCAGGCAAAATTGTTGAATTGTTTTTTGCATATTCATCATCATTGGGAATATTCTCTAGGAAAGCGTTACTGATATTGCTCACTTCTAATTTTTGCACTTCATCTCTCCTAGTCTCTTCTACTGTGATGATAATCGGTTCCTGACTTCTTAATGCCGTGGATTCAGCATCAAATTCAAGAATTCCACTTTCTGAAATTCATTACTAAGTAAGCAGTTTTAATATTAATAAAACAAAAAAGTTTCAAGATAATTGAAAGTTAAAGAGATCACAAAGTCATGGACACCTGTTTCCTTCAAAGTCAGGTAAATTCATCAGCTCCAAATCCCAAAATGAAATTGCCTTTATCTACAGGAATTGTCAACCACTATTGGACTTTCAACCGTCCACTCTGTTACGTAAGGTGGCTGCGTAAATTAGTTACTCATCTAATATTTGTAACAAATATTAGTTTTACATATGAGAACTTATTGAAACAGAACCCTTCCTAGAAGGTGGCTGCGTAGATTAGTTACTCCACTAATATTTGTAAATTGTAACTTCTAAGTTCTAAGTTGCAATTAGATTTTATTGAATAAATTTGAAGGCTTTATTAAGTCTTTTTTATATAACTATTGTCTTGCATTTTAATTTTAATATATTCATACATATTTACATATATACTAATTTGTTTGAAAATAGTTGAACATAATAAAAAGAGAACTAGCTATTACAAAATTTTATAATAAGGAACAAATGTTAAAAAATGGAACTTTAATACATCAACTAACACCTAGATTATTAAAAAAAAAAAAAAAGAAGGAAAATTCAAAGTATTGCACATAACGTCCTTTTTTGGGGCCTTTTCTTCAAAATCAAAATTTCAAGTTTAAATTACTTTAAAATATTTAAAAGACAAATTTGAACTTCTCAAATTTGTAATTTCAAAATTGAAAATTGAAAATTGAAGTTTGAAATTTGAAAGTTGAATTTGAAATTTGAAATTTGAAAGTTGAATTTGAAATTTGAAATTTGAAATTTGAAATTTGAAATTTGAAATTTGAAGTTTGAAATTTGAAGTTTGAAATTGAAATTTGAATTTTGAAATTTGAAAACTTAAGCATTATTTATTAGCTAAAAATGTTATTGAAAAAAAATCAAATAAACTAAAAATGTTATTCAATAACATATAATTTCAATACAAATAAATAAGTATATAAAAAATAAAAAATCCCCCGTCCCGTCCCGTCCCGTCCCCCCAAAACCCGTCCCATCCCGTATATATAGTGGGACGGGATGGGACTTATTTTTGTCCCCCCAATCCCGGTCCCCCCAAAATCCCCCCAGATCCGTCCCCCGTCCCGTCCCGTCCCCCTTCGTCCCGTCCCCCAGTCCCCGTCCCCGTCCCCTTGCCAGCCTTACTCTCTACTCTTCGCATTTAGAGAGGTGAATAGTTTGGAGAATTACTATTCACACTCTTTATTTCACTTTTTGAATATTTTATTGTTATTTCTATTACTTTCTAATTAACATATTATTTTACATATAATGTCATTAATTAAATATCTAATATTCATAATTCTTTTTAAATGTAATATAATATTTTTAAAAATATATTATTTAATATATACTACTTTCATCTCGAATTAATAGTATTTTAATTTTTTCTAATTTTCGTCAATAATATAATTTGATTTTATTATTAATTTTCACTATAAAGAATACACAAAATTAAAATGATAAGATGAAAAATTTAATTTAAAAATACAATACATAATATGATAATTTAAATACAAGATAACAATACATTACATAACATAATAATTTAAATACAAGATAAAATACAATACATAACATAATAAATAATTCGCGATGAAACAACAATCATGCCGAAAAGATGTTGAACGTACATTCAGAGTTTTGCAATAACGTTTTGCATTATTGTAAAACCGACACGCTTTTCGAGAAAGGAAGTGTTACATGATATAATGACTACATGTATTATGCTGCACAACATGATAGTTGAGGATGAACGTAATCTTAATGTACCAATTCAAGATGTTGTAGAGACTCCAACTCCAACGACAGAAATGGTGGTAGATGAAAATCTCCGGTTTGAACAACTTTTAGCTAGACATAAAAAATTAAGGACAAAATGACTCATTTTGAACTCTATAATGCATTAATACAGCATTTATGGGAGTAACGTAATAATTTCAAAAATTGAGTGTTTATGTAATTTTATTTCACTTTTATTTGAATTTGTCCATTAATTTGTATATTATAATATTTCCTGCATTTTATGCTATTTAAAAATTTAGAATAAAATATAAGTTCTATTAATTAAAAAATTTGAAAAAAAATATATTTATTCACATGAAAATTATATAAATTAATTATTGGGAAAAAGAAATAAAAGATTTATATTATGAACTAAGAAAATAAGAATAAAATAAAAATAATAATATAATATTGAGGAGAGAAAAAAAAATTCTTTTTAGAGAGTATAATAGAGAATTGGGTTGGAGTCGATTGTCTGAGAAAATAGAGAACTCTATATTTGGAGAGTAAAATAGAGTATAGGGTTGGAGATGCCCTGAGTAATAGTTGATAAACCGTCTACGAGTTTTTGACCAAAAACATACTTAAATTATACCCAAACTTAAAGTACTACATCATTAAAGTGTCATTTTTAGCAGAAAACATTCTTCAAGTATTTAAAAGTGAACATTTTTCATCCTTATGTCAGATATCGTCAAAAACTAAGAGATCCTACAAAAATATGAGTTGTTCACGTGACTATCAACAAAAGTTTTCATGCGTAATTTCATTACCTGCTATAAGAAGTTTCTGAAAAAAATATCAAAAAATTTAGACAAAAATGTTTGGAAGATGTGATGGCTACATGATTTATGGAGACTTGAGTTAATATGAACTCGCATCCCCATATCAGTGCTCAATACTACGCCCAAAATATACTTAGCTCATATGTTTTTTAAAACAAACTTTTTTCTTTGATTTGAGATAATTACTCAAAACTAAGCTTAAAAGCTCTCTTGAAATCGTTGTTCCCTTTCTTGCTCAAATGTGAAAACATTTTAAACTCTTGAAAATACTTAGTTCTCATATACTTCTTTTTTGAAGAAATGAACTTCAAATCTTTACTCTTTACTTAACTTGGAACTTAAATCTTAAAACAAAGTAAAAATGTTTGTGAAAGACTTTTGAAAACTTTATAAACTTTTCTTGACTTGCTTCTTAACTTCTAAACATGACTCTTAACTCTGCTTGAATTGAATTATGGATTCAGGGATTATGATTTGTGATAGGAAAGATCTCATGATGTTTATGAATGATTTTAGATGACCAAACGTGAGAAAAAAAAATTCTAAAATCTCCGTCTTGGAATAAGTCCGCGACACGGAGATGTTTTTAAATAAATGCTTGTTATGCCGTAATTTTACTATCTTTAGAAAAATCACTTTTTGAAATGTTCTAAGTATAAAACAATTTGAGAAAAATATTTAGAAAAGAGTCACCACTTAATTTTTAAAAGAAATTAAGAAAACTTATGTCACGCCCCAAACTCAAAGGGCGCAACTGACTCCTAAAGCCAAAACTCAGGCCCGAGCCGACCCTGCTGAACCATTTGCTATTAGCGCATGGCAGTCACATGCAATTAAGAAAACAAACAAGTATATCTCGGCTTAAAACTAAGCCCTCGGCCGGCAAGGCCCCTGTCAACAGATTTACAAAAGAACCAGTTACTCCCAAGAGTTTATATAAAGAAATATCCAACTAGCACAGAAGTCTTGATTGGGCCGTCGAGGCCACCATGATATCTATACCAAAACTAAAAATAGGTAAATATCAGTACAATACATCAAACAGCTCACAAGCTTCAACAAACCAACAACATAGGCCAGCATGGCCATAACGTAGCTATAAACCCCACACACTAGTCTGCAAGCCTCTAAGAGTAGTAAAGATTGGTGGGACAGGGCCCCAGCCTACCCATGAGAATATATACAACAAAAGTTAACAAACCTCCCAACTCTGGCAGCTCCGGAGGAAAGGGGCTGACCAACCGGATAAAAGTCAATCCTGCTGATAAGGAGGTCTACTCGGTCGTCTGTCAGGACCTGCATGCATGAATGCAGCGCCCCAAGGCAATGGGGCGTCAGTACAAAATAATGTACAGAGTATGAAAGGCAATAGACTATGATGAGGTATCCTGATATACTGGAATAAACTGATAAATAAATTAAGGATAAGATAATTATACTGACCTGCTTCTAAATCTAAATTTATCAAAAATAATAAAACAACAACCTAACCAAGCCCCCATAAGCTCGATAGGTACAAACAGCACACAAGACCACCTACTCAGGCCCCCATAAGCCCAGAAGGTGCCAATCAGCCTGTATACCCCTATCGGTAGTCTCCTAGCCCCGCAGGCAGTCACATAGCCCTCTTAGGCATCAACATAGCTTATAGACATCTCATAGCCCTCTTAGGCAACATCATGGCCATGTAGGGAGTACATAACCTTCTTAGGCTTCAATATATATCCCTGTAGGCAACTCATAACCCTTCTAGGCATCAATATAGCCCCGTAGGCAACTCATAGCCCTTCTAGGCATCAATATAGCCCCGTAGGCAACTCATAGCCCTTCTAGGCATCAATATAGCCCCGTAGGCAACTCATAGCCCTTTTAGGCATCCATACAGCCCTGTAGGCAGAACATAACCCTGCTAGGCATAGATCACATTCCTGCAATTAACAACAATAGCCCAAAGGCAACAATAACAATCCAATAGCTAAAAGTGAGCAATTTAGTTATAGGCAACTTATACAATTAGCCTCTAAGTCATGTCCAACATACGAATGTTACTACTGAATAAGAATCCCGATAAGAGAGGATTATACGCACTAGAGCAACCAACAATCAACAATGATGGCTACAAGTATACAACGATAACATCTCAATTACATTGCTCCTAAGCTTTGAGGAACATGCCATAGGAAGAGAATAGCCTTAACATACCTTTTTCGCTAAATTCACGTCGCCTAAAGACTTTAACTCGTTACTCCTCGATACTACAACAAGGTAGGACCGTAATCAACACATAAAATAAAAGATACCATGACAATACAATAAAAGATATGTGTTTCCGTCGCAAATTGCTATTTGGTGCTTATAAAAGCTAGAGTCGATGAAAGAAGGGTCTTACCTCGATCTTAGCTTCGTAATTCACCTCAAAACCTTTAAATATATTCAAACCCCTGCTGTCCCAACATTAAAATGTGATATGCTACGCAATCGATAAAACAAATTATACCACGATGATGAGCCCAACGCGTAGAACAACTTTCGTCAAGAACTTACGTCGAGAAAATCGATATTTTACTTGATCCTAAAAATGGGTTTCTATGTTTTCTCTGTATAATTAGCTTAAAAATGAAGAAAAAACGCGAAGAAGAAGATATATACACTTTCCACCGACCTAGGGCCCCACCTCACGCGCCTGCTTGCGCAGTCCCACGAAAATGCGAATATATCTCTATTCTGAAGTTGTATGAATGAACGGTTTGATGCGTTGGAAACTAGACTCGTAGACCTTCGATTCAATAGTTTGTGGGCCCCATAACTCTTTATAGATTGGGAGAAAACCTCCAAGACATTTGACCCAAATTTCAGAGAAATCTTTAAGAAGGAAATTACGATAACTTCCACCAACTTTTATTTTGCCACTTACCTAACTTGAGATGCAACACCTGAACACTTAAAATAGGACATACCACATCATTCTTAATTTATTACTCACCCTCCTTGTCTGTCCACGAATATACGAGTTAATTTAGACGTTTTGAAAAGTCGGGGTGTTACAAAGACATTAAGTAACAAGGAGGGACACTTTAGTCTACCAACCAAGTCACAACATTTTCATTTAAAGATACTTCATAATCCAACATCATTTCATATATACATCATGAGAAATCATACTTTTAACTCACAATGCTATCCACTTTACATCGGATCATCACAAGATCACATAAAACTCATTCACATCATACCTTCACATATAGCTTCATATAAAACTCATTCACATCATACCTTCACATATAGCTTCATATAAAACTCATTCACATCATACCTTCACATATAGCTTCACATAAAACTTTACATATAGCTTCATATAGGACTTTACATATAGCCTCATTCATATATAATAATATAACAATACAATAACACTCATATAATGCCCTTCATGGCCTCAATTCACAATAATACAATATTTCAACATTATGCAACAACTTCCCCAATGCCTTCATGGCTACAATTCACAATAATACCGCACAAGAACAAGATATAACACTTACACCAAAAGGTGGATTCAACCTACCAACAACAATTAATTCAATAAAGAGAGTTCAAGCTTTCTTACTATAATTCAAAGCCATAGCCAAAATCACCAAAAATCCAAGCAATCACCAATACTTCACTCATAAGGCTTACCACCCTTAATTCACCCATTATCAACAATTAATCATGAATAAACATTAAACAACACAAGAGATATCAATACAATTCACTTTACACATAATTCCATCAACTTTGAATTTATAGAAATAGACCCACTTCATAAAAACATTTTGGGGTTTTGTAGAATACAAGGATTCATGGAGTTTTTCATCTTAAGACATCAAATAAAATCAATAATATCATAACTTATCATTTGAAATCATTTCATGCAAGAACCCATGAGTTTGAGTAGAAATTAGGCTTTTTCACAAACTTTGGAAAAGTTGAAAACCATTTGAAATTGGCTCTAGGGTGATAGGTTGCCCTAGATAAAGAACTCCCATACCTTTACTAAGATTCCCCAAGAAATTTGATGAAGAAAACGTCTTGCATCCACAACCCTAGCTCCCACTTCTTTTTCTTCTTCTCTTCTTCACTCAAGAACCCTAACTCTTACTCATTTAAAATGGAACAAAAATGATCCACAATCAGCCTAACACAACAATATAACCTCAAAAGAAATGATTTGTGAAAAGACCAAAATGCCCTTAAGTTTCCGGACGGACTCCCTGCCAACTGCCCAACTTTCAAAGGGCATAACTCGCTCATACGAACTCGGAATCGAGAAAACTTGGTGGCGTTGGAAAGATCGTTCCAAGGGCTTTCCAAACATAACTAGAACTACTCCTGGATCATTCTGAGCTAGGAGTTATGACTGCTCAAAGTTGGCCAAAATCTCACTGATTTCCACATTTGGCCGAATTTCCAGATTCTGAATTTTTTTCCAAAAATGACTACTTCCAATTTCAAGTTTCATCATATTCATTTTAAATTGTCGGATGTTACACACGGGCCACTCTTGGTCTCCTAACACTTCAGTATTTGATTACCGCTGGAACATCGTGCGGAGTGGCGCTTTTCAGAGGAATGCTGAGCAGCGAGAGACTGTTATACTATGGCTAGCCAGGTACATTGCTGCAGATGGCGTGCGTGCTGAATGGGTCGCTGCTCCACGGTTGGGCATCCGGAAGGCCACGTTGAATTTTGTGGCCAAGTTCTTCTAGCTGCTGGTGCTTAACAGAGTGTCGCAGACAAAAGCTGACAATCAAGTCACGTGGGACAGAGCAGTCATGCTTGCAGCATTAGTAGCAGGAGTGGAGATTGACTTTGCCCGCATGTTGCTAGCAGAGATTCACGAGAGGGCATTTAGGACCTCCACCACCTACCCCTTCCCCTGTCTAATTTGTCATTTGTGCAGGGACTCTTGAGTGCCGATCTGGCATTGCGACAAGTTAGTCCACCCTACAGGGGCATTGGACATCGGCCTTATTCGGGATGACGCAAATATGGCAGCACGTCGCAGAGAGCCTCAGGTTGAGGTACCTCCTTTGGGTGCCGATCTTGCAGACACAGTGGGGCAGGCACAGGGTGATGACCTTAGCATCCCCGATCACATCGACACTTTTCCGGGCTCCTCATATCAGGCAGCTAGTATGGCTCCTAGCACTTCCCCTTCCACACCACAGTTAGGAGCTACTGTGGTCCCTTTGGCCAGAGTACAGAAATTAGAAGCTTAGATGGCCACCCTGCTGCATCACATCCAGCCGTGGATGCAAAAGTCCATCGCCGAGTCAGAGGCCAGAATGGAGCGCAGGATGGAGGGGATGATGGACCGTAAGGTCCTGGCTGTTAATAAGCGGCTTGACGCCTTTGAGTTGCGAGTCCTCGAGCGATCAGCTTCGGCCACAGACTTATCTGCTTTGCAGGCTGACGTAGCCAGCCTCCGGACTTACGTTGATGCCATTCTTGTTGCACCTTTAGTTGAGACTCAGGCTGCTCCTACTGCACTGGATGATGATAAAGTGCTAGATGCTCTATTTAGTGGAACCGTCGAGGAGGGGCCTGCACCGACACATGCCAAGGGCAAGCGGCACCGCTCTCATCGCACGGAGGAAGAGAAAGCTCAGAAGAGACAGTGTCGGCAGGAGAAGGAGGCTAGGAGGGCTTCGATTGCAGACGAAGAGTTGCGCCAGCAGAGGGTGCATGAGAGAGCTGCAGGGGCATCGAGCTCTGCCCTAGTTGCAGAGGTTCATCCTATTTTGAGGGACGTTGTGAGCACCACTAATGGTGCGGAGCGGTTGATAGAGAGCACTACTGAGGGTGCTAGGATTGCTGAGGTGGGCACTACTGACGGTGCCCCCACTGATGTTCCAGCGGGTTCCGAGAAACCGGACCCCCCTGTTTGTTAATGATTCGCTGACGCTTTGCGCCACAGGTTTGTTTCACCCAAATCCATTTTCTTTTACTGTTTATGTATGCATTGTGGACAATTGCATCTATTTTTGTTGGGGGTGGGGTAAATGGATTGTGAGTGATAGTGTGAAGTTTGAGTAACCCAACTCATGAATCCTCTCTTGGTGTTTTCTTGCATGTGTTTTTTTCCCCCAAGAGACTGTTTAATTTTTTTTGAATCGGCATGTCTTAGGATTGTATGTGTAGAAGCATGATACAGAATGAAGCATGATGGCTTATGAAAAATGATACCCGTCAGATTCTGGGTTGTATGCTAAAAGTAGGCTACGATTAGTTGATTGTGTTGGCTCCGAGTATGACATAGTAACAATCGACTTGATGGCATGACTAGAACTGAAACTTGAACTGGGTAATTTGAAAATCTGATAATGAAACTATGTGCCAAGAGTGGGTGAGAATTGATTGTTCAAACGGTTTTGTGCAAAACTAGAACTTGCCCGGTTAGTCTTGCTAAGACAATTCAATATAGAGAATAGGAAGTGATCATAGGCCATTATTTTGAAAAATCCACAAATTGCCTAGATGTATTCAACCAAATGAAATAATTGTCCCTTTTGATCCAACTTTGAGCCTAAAAATAAACCATTTCTTTCTAAAACCCCGAACTCACTTTCCCATAATCTACTATGTTGGCCCCGGTCCCTCCTTGGACATGTGCACTTTGACTTAGGCCAAAAGCCTATGTTGACGGTGGCTAATGTAAAAAGTAACCTTAATCTTGGCCCTGACCTAACATCGGGTATTGTGCACCTCAACTAATGGAAAATCCATAAGTTCAGGGTGGCTATGAAAGAGGAAACTGAAAGAAAATGGGTATGAAAAGAGTGGAAAAAAAAAGAGAAAAAAAAAGGGAAAACATGAGGAAAGGATGTGACTTGTTAAAAGCGAAAGGAACAATAAAATAAAAGAAAAATGAGCTACAAAGTCTAAATTCACATCCGTGGTTGAAGAAAATTAAGGAAAATAAGTTAAAGCAATAATGTGACAAAAATAGGGGCAAAAAGAGGTTAAAAGCCTACTGTAATGACAAGGAAGGCAAAAAGTCACTAAGCAGTACCCAAATGTACCACACCTGACCCTGAGCCTACGTTACAATCTAATAAAGTCCTATAGTGATCCTAGAGTCTAGTTTGGAGAGTCTAAGCAGTGAAAATAAGGGCAAGCTCATGGCAGTAAGCACTAACTGTATTTGAAATTACTTCTAAGAGTGAGTGTTTAATAAATCCTTGTACCAGGAATGACATTAAATTTTTGCGAAAAGAGGATTTCGTTCGAAGTAAGGGCACTAGTTACATCGTCGGAAAGTTGGTACCTGGGTGACAGTGAGAAGGTGTATGTTGTGTGTCAGTTGGTTGGTCTGTGTCATGATGTGATCCACATGAGTTGGCTTGTCGAGTCTAAGAGAACGAATGTGCACCCGAACAATGATGAGGTAGAGAGCCATGTGATTGCTTGAGTTTAGAAATGCTTGCTTCTATACAAGTGTCGTTTAGAGTGGTAGTGTGTCGCTTGAAGACAAACAACGAATTTAAGTTGAGGGTGTTGATATACCGTGAGTTTACGGTATTTCTAATACATTTCACTTACAAGTTGTGTGTATCTAGGGCCTTTTTATATTGGTTTTTATGTGTTTTCATCATGTTTTGCAAGAAAGGTGTTCAGGCGCGGAAGTTTAGAGACAGCTGAAGGAAATGCAGAAACAGGGCATCCATGGAGGTGATCTACGGACCGTAGGACCATTCACGGTCCGTAGGTTATGACCATAGATCAGCAGGCATGGTATTGAGGACAAATCAGGGAAATCTGACCTAGTGTGGAACCACGGTGCCCATTGATGGTCTGTAGATTGATCTACGGACCGTACTGTTGATCCGTAGAGTGATACTGCGAGGTTCCAGTACCTGATTTTTGAATATTCTAAGTTTGGAGCTACGGAGAGGACTTACGGACCGTAGGTCGATCTACGGTCCGTACTGCTAGTCCGTCGTTTGGTTCAGAGAAGCTGATTTTTGGAAGCTGAAATATTTTCTAAGTCCCGATTGACGAAAAGGACTTACGGACCGTAGATCCATCGACGGTCTGTAAGTCGGTCTAGTGGGTTGAAGACGCGTACCTGAACAAAACTTTCCTTAATTTGTTTCCTTTTTTATTTAGGATTTGTTTTCTATAAATAGGACATGTAAACCTCGTTTTTGGGTGTTAGACACTATTATTCTAGTTTTACTTTGTAACTTTGGAGATTAATTTGCAACTCTAACAATTATTGATTTCCCAAGTTCGTTTTGAAGATTTTTGTCTTTGCAATTCAAGTAAAATTTCTGGGTTTATTATTCTCTTTACGTAAGTTCATGTTTTCTTCATCTAGAATTATGAATTGTGTTCTTGCTAATATGAGTAACTAAATCCACAACTAGGGTTGTGGGAACCATGGGTGATTAACAAAGTATGAATAGTAAATAAGCAATTCTTGAATAGTGTGTTGCATGTATTGATAATTCTTTCGTTTAGAAGTCTTTTTAACGGTGGCCAACGTTAGAACTCGCTTTGTTACTACTTGTCGGACCAAGGAGGTAATTAACAAGAAAAGAATTATCAATATACATTTAGTGTGATACTATCTAATAGGCTAGTGTCGATTGGTGCGAAGTAATAACTAAGCCAAACATCGATTATGATGTCTAATATGAGGTAAAGGTAAGGGTTAGTAAATTATAACACACGTAGCCGGACCAAGGTGCGAGGTGAAATTCTCTAGATACCGGACCAAGGGATTTAAAGATACCTAACTTATCACTTTGCATGTAATACACTAGAAAAGGATTGCTATTACTAGGATTACTGCGTTATGAGATTGTGGGGAACACGTATTACCCTAGTTATTTTTTCTTATCTTGATAACAACCAAAGTTGAGTTTGATTATTGATTACTTACTAATTTCTTACTATTTGTTTTCACACAAGCACAACACCCATTTTTTTACCTGTTTCTGGAATAATTTGACTAATTGAATATAATTGTTGGTTAAAGTAACGTCTAAACA
This sequence comes from Solanum verrucosum, assembly GCF_900185275.1. Lineage (NCBI taxonomy): Eukaryota > Viridiplantae > Streptophyta > Magnoliopsida > Solanales > Solanaceae > Solanum > Solanum verrucosum. Next base: position 4,013,617 of record NW_026019930.1, on the reverse strand, counting down.
ATTTTCCTCGTGGGATCGATCCCAACCTACAAGTTGAGTTCTTTACTTGATAATGATCGCTTATACTTCTGTAAGGAGGTGTAATTTGAGCATATCAGGTCCACAAAGGAGTTGACAACTTTAAAAGTTGCCATTGTTGAACTACAAAAAGATATAGACCACATGAAAGTCCACCGATGTATCCATGTTCTTTGGAATAGTAGAGACTCCAAATATGCCTGAAATACCTCAGATTACCAAGGGCATGGAGATGGAAGGGAGCATATAGCCGATCCTAAACCAAAGGTTGGAAACTGAAGAAGAGATGTTTGAGGAAGTTACAGCGGACGACATAGTCTAGACTAAAGAAATCATGTAAATGTTGTTGTGCAAGCTTCTTTAGCATAGTCTCGTGCTACGGGATCCAGTGGAGCAGGCCCTTCTGGTGATCAATCCGGATATGATGCCATGACAGATGGAGCAATTGCATAGCCGGATCCCCTTTTTACCTCTCTCTCTTTTCTTAGTTATCTTTCAAATCTTTGGATATTTATTACTTGCATTTGAGGACAATTGTTTTTATTTGTGGTTGGGTGAGGCCCACTTGTGTGTGCTACTTTTTGCTTGTGTTTGTGTTTATTCAGGTTTGTTCTGTTTATAACCGGTTTTTACACTGTTTTGTGGATGTTTGAGCTTATGGCTTTCTTTTGTTTTTAATTGCAAATGATTTTTGACCCTTCCAAAAAATTTTGAATTTTTCGCACATTCTTGCCATCCCTCATGAGTTGAATGTGGATGTTCATTTGAAAAAAAAATTGAGTCTCGATTTCGATCAATACCGATGACTGAATAGTGCTCTCAATTGAACGAGCATGAATGTATGGATATGATGAGGACAAATAAAGTTGCATAGACAATGTGTAAACTCTTGCATCTCTTGTGATTAGCCATTTATCGAATTGATTTTCTTGTAATGACTGTTGCACACTAGCGGAAGTGTGTAGTCTTATTTGACTTAAGTGTCGTTGCCTTGTGTGATTAGCTTGCTTTGAAACTTGCATGAATAAACCTAGAATTTGCTCTGTTAGTCTGATTGATTTAGAAAGGTGTCCTCTTGAGATGATCTTAGGGAACTTTAAAGAGTGTGAGCCAAATTTGACATATACCTCTTTTGTGGGAACCGTGAGCGTGCGAAACTCTTTTTGAACACCCTTTTAAGCATTACTATCTTTGGGAAGAACCTTGATGAACCCTAGACCTTACTTAATCACTACCTACATCCACTTGAGTTGTGGTTTAGCGAATAGCCAACTTAGGCCAAAAGCCTAAGTTGGGGGTGTGGTGAAAAGGAGAGGTCAAGAAGTGCAAGAAAAATCTCCCTTAACCCATGGTATTGCATTAAAATGGAACCCCTTCAATTCAATTCAAAAATAAATGTGGAATAAAGTTTCGAAAGGAATCGTGTTTCAAGCAATCCATAGAGGAGAATAAAAAAGTGACTTAGAAGCACTAGAAAAGAATTGATAAAGGAAAAGAAGGGAATTCCTTGAGAACGCCACAACTCACGAGGAAAAAGTCATTGAGCCTAAATGACCATACCTTTGCACTCAGCCCCATTACAAGCCTTCGAAAGACCTTTTTTATTTTGAGTAAGCTGAATCGAAAGTCGATGGGAAAATACAGGCAAACCTATGGGTGAAAACATGCATTGTGTTCCTCTATTTTTAGTGTCAGCGTTGCATCTGATTCCTGATCTTGAGTTGATTAACCTCTGTGTGTGAATATGGAATCATTCTTCATGTGAGGGCATTTAGATACTTTTTGCTGAGCTTGAACTTGCACAAGTAGCAAGTATTGCGAGCATGAGATTTCGTAATGGTGTGTCACAACTTGAATCTTTGAGTACACAATTGATCCTTGCATAAGTATTGTGTCTTGTTGTGTGCACTCATGATGAGTCTTGTTGTAGAAACTATTTGAGACACCCTTTTTGAACGGCTGAACTCAATTATGCTTGAGGACAAGCAAAAGTTTACTTTGGGAGTGTTGATTAAGTCTACAAATTGGACTCATTTAGGGCTTTATTTTGATAGAAATAGTGTCCTCACGTGCTTATTTTGTCTCAATATCTAATCAAAACTCTTAAGTTTCAGGTATTTGAAGTTTTAGTGGAAGCATAGACACTTATGCGCAAAAAGGAACAAAAAGACTGAAAAGAACGAAGAAGTTGAAGCATGAGCATCGCCAAGAACCTTTGGCAATTCGCCAAAAGGACAAACTCCGCCCTTTGTTCCAGTAAGCGAAGCCCTGAAGGAAGAGGATCAAAAAGGCAATCAAAGGAGCAGTCGGTGCTTCGTCGAATAGTTCCGCGAAGCAGTACTATACCGCCCAATAGTCCAGAACATAAAGATGATGTAGGCAAGCATCAACGACGATGAGATAGAAGAAGGACGAGTCGGCAAGTAATTCGGTGGATTCGACTAACCTCGCTGAACTATCCGCCTACACTAATTTCTGATGGCTATAAATAATAAACTCTTTACTAATTTTAGAAGTTCCAAACCATTATTATTTATTTCAGAATAGCATAGTACTTTTTTAGATATTTTCTCTCAAATTTGGAGAGGGTTTTGTGGGAGACTTGAAGAGAGAAGGATTTCATCTTCCCAAGTTTGAAGTGGGTATTCTCCATTATTCTTCCTTTGCTTAAATTAAGCTTTAATTTCTTATACCCATTTGATTCTAGTATCATTTTAGGTGTATTTTGTTATTTCTTGATTTGTTGCTAAAAAACCCCTTCTTGGGGTGTGATTTAGCAAATATGTGTTGATATTGTTGTTGGTCTTTGCTTGCTGATAGGGTAGATGTATTTTTAATGGTGATTTCGCCTAGTGTTTGTGGTTTAATTTAATGGGTTATAGTTGCAAACAAAAAACCACCCATGTGTTTTGGCTTGCCCGAGAGGAGGTCGCGAAACCAAGACCACTAGACTGATGGCCTAAGGAGTGGATCGACATGAGGTTCAGCCCGAGAGGGTGAGCCCTAGTCCCATATCCTAACACTCAACTCGAGAGAGTGAGTGGATTAAGGGTAGCCTCGTCTTCATGCGACAAATGGGTGTCCGAGAGGAACCCATTTTGAACGGGGTAACTTGCCCGGAGAGGGAACTTTTCCATCTAAGCTTAGCCTAGTCACTATTATCTTGCAAATTTCCTATTGAAAGCATATACCCAACGATTTTATCTCAACTTGTATTGCGTTTTACACCCCAAGAACATTTCCCCATTACTTGATTTTTTGTAATTTTTTGCTATTTTTACTACTTGTGACAAAACCCCCAATTGATATTTGACACTTTCGTGTTACCCCTTTAATTTACTATGTTTTTGTTCGTTAATGTCTTTATACGACTAGTTAGAGCTTAATTTTATTTTTTCTATCAATCTCAAAAACCACTCCTTGGGACATGACCCCAACCTTTAGTTGGTTACTATACTATCGACGATCGTAGAAACTCATACCGTAGGTTAGTGTCATTGGTCACGATTAAGCATATTATATTCTCATAGACTGACAATGAAGAAATGTGAGAAGAGTATATAAAGAAAATAATCCTTTAATTTTACAAGTCCATAGTATACTCGTCAACAACTTTCCATCAATAGGGATAATCAAATGTCACGTAATGTCCAAACCCTAAAAAGAAAATCAATAAGAATGAGGGCATGTAATGAGATGCAATGCAATGTGACACCATGCAAATAGATGCCTCAAATGTCAAGTACTCTCTCAACGTATATACATGATATCATCAGAAATACATCGAGTTTATGAACCCATGGGGGACTCGCAAGGTCCATATACCGACATGAACTATCT